>NW_026623394.1:1398839-1433748 GCF_030028575.1 Malurus melanocephalus
ACCTCGCCCCATTGTCCTTCCCGGGTGTCCCCTCCCCCCGCCCGCCGAGGCATCACCGGTGTGGCGACCCGCCCTCTGTCGCGACACCCGCCGCCTGTCGCGACACTCGCTCCCACCGCGCCTCCCCGGGCTCTCCCAGGCCCCCCGGTAGCCCCGGCGCCCTCGTTACCTGTCCCTGGGTACCACGCACACGGCCCGGGATCGCGAYAGTGCGCCCGCCATCGCGACACAAGTGCCGTCGGGGGGAAGCGGGGATTGCGGTCGCAGTGCGAGCACATCCTTTGTGTGATTCTTTCCCAAGAAAAGTGTCTTTTTCCGAGAGAATCGCGGGCTGGYTTGGGCTGGAAGGGACCTTCAAGCCCATCTGGTCYCARCCCCCCTGCCGTGGGCAGGGAACAGGTATCGTCAGTAAATCATCCGCCGTTTTTATTCCCTACCGATTTTCAAGTGTCTGACGAAGAAGAAGAAAACTGCAGAGCTGGACTCATGTTCTCAGTCCACTCGTGCAGCAAAGTACTGAGATGGTTTTGGTTCTGCAGCGTGCGAATCTCCCCGAGCAACACCTGCGAGGGCTCACAGACRTCTCTCACCCTCCCCTGGTATCTCTAGGTACAAGTTGAGGAGAAATCACAAATGCAGCTTGATTAYTTCAACCAGAATTTGTTCTACTCCCTTCTTACTGTAGTCAGTTTTTCTGTAGTCACATTCTCAAGAAAACGTAAGTTTATCTGGAAAACTTTTTGCAGCAATACTTTTTTCCTCCTTATTGCACAAACCCGATTCTTTGTTGCTGCGGGAGAGGAGGGAGCTGGGAGCTCTCAGGAGATGAGGTTGGGTTCATAAGTGATGTCATTTTTGCTGGAGCAGTGGTGGTGACTTTGTGATGGAATAAATCCTCCTGGACGTGTCGGGGTTTTGCGATTGTGTGCGTGTGCAGTGTGGAAACTTGGTCTGATTCAGCAGCCGGCTGAGAAAATTCCGTGTTCGGTGCTCCATAGGCAGTGAGGGAATTGAGTGATGAGAGTYGCGCTTTCCTTTCAGCCTATTTATTTCTGATCAGGGTTTTTTTCAGCTTAAGAATTTGAACTTATTAGAGTCTGTTTAAGTGGGTACATAAAGCAGTTGGGAAAGGTGATGTTCTAGGGTTTTACAGTTATTAGAGGTGGAGAGAGCAGAGTTTTGCAGCCAGCAGCAGAGGGAAGGATTCAGRGAGAGCGTTCAGGTGGGTCTCATGTCCTGTCAAGCCAGTTCCAGAGGGTCTGGAAACTTGGAGGGGAAGAGCAGTGATAACAGAAAGCAAACTTGAGAGCAAACGAACTTACTATTAATTTTCAGCAGAGGAAGGTTTGGATAAAAGGCAAGTACGAGTCACAGCATAAGGTTTGCAATTAACACAGAATCTAAGCTTTCATGGAGAAATGCTTCCATAAAAGAAAGGCTGTKTATTTTACAAATTTTATTTACACTGGGTAGAATTTCTGAGGTGAGGAAATGAGAATTGCCCCTTGTCTGGGGGAGCACAGGTCGAGCAGGAGCTGGAAGAGGAGTTGATGAATTGGCTGTARTTCACAGGCATCGCTTCAAATATTTTCAATATTTCTCAACTATTTTAAGAAGCTGTATTGAATTCCAGCCCAACCAGCCTGATAGTCTGGAGAGAGGAAGGATGCGTATTGCTGGAGCAAGAATTAAGCAAAAATAGATAAATCTGACATAATGGATGACAAGGGAAAGCTGATTGCTGAAAGATGCTGGCATGCTCTGTTTTTGCATGCTTGGCATATATTCTGTTGTGTTACATGGCTTTTGAAGTGTAAAAAAAAAAAGAAAGAAATCTCATTTTGTGCTGAGATAAAAGAAAAGGCAGGTGCTTAAATTCTGTTAAGGATCAGCTTTGATACTGACATGAAGTAGTGACCTCGCTTGCATTTACCCCTCTGTCRTTTTGTGAACTTCTCAATTGAATAAATAATTCGCTTAGCACCAAATAAATGCCATTTAATAAGATGGTATTTTTGATCCTTCTTTCACTTCACATTGCAAACAGTTTCACACTTTTTCAGCTTGAGCACAGCCTGGGGTGCTATTTCTGTTAATAGCATTAAAAATATGTTGGAGAATGTCCACATAGTATTGTTTTTTCTCCAAATGTGAAATTAAGGAGCCGTTGTGTTCTCTGCAGCTTGGATATTTGCCTTCATTTAAGCCTTATTTGTATTTGTTTCAAGTTGTCCTCTGATAGATAAGCTTTTATATCTATGTTTGCTTCTGGGAACTGTTACCAGATCAAGAGGAAAAGTAAGGATTTTTGTCAAGGACTGAAGTATCTCTATTTCCCAGAAGCTCATACAATGTGCAGGAGTCTCAGCTTATGTCCTCTCCTGCACTTGCTGAAATGCCTGGATGTGGGATGGAAACTTTTATCGGTGTTTCCAGTGCAATATTTTACATTTTCACATTGGTTTGGCCATTCATTTTTGTTCTTTSTTTTTGACCATGACTTGTTACTGGCCAGCACACAGAGATGGGGAGAGAAAAAGGTAGAAGGTGTTGCCCTGGCTGCCCCCACCCCCAAAAACCTTCATTTCCAAAATATTTTATATCCTATATATTGCTGGCTTGCTCATCTTCAGTGAGGTAACTGTGAGGAGAGTCACAGATTTATAAAGTSAGAGATAATGTCCATTCTGTATTTCTCCAAATTGCAGGGTTCTGGGATTTATGGAATTGCTAAATACACCACRAAAAATGTAGCCACAGCCTCATTTGTTTATTTAACATATCATCAGCACTTTTAAATAATGGTTTTAAGAATGTGTAGTTCACTGAAATGCTACATCCAGCAGGTGAATAACTGGTCACTCTGTTTAGTACCCTGTATCCAGGGCCTGCTGGCTCTTCAGAGGCAGTTTTTGGGGTAAGATGCCCCTGAGGATGAGTAAAGGTTTCACAGTTTTCTGCATCTGTAATGAGTTTGTCACCCTACCCTTTCAAATTTTCAGCACTTGAAATGTTTAAACAGTTTTAAACGTTCTCAAACTAGGAAGTGAAGTGAATAATTGAATTTTTTATTTCTTGTGTGGTATGCCACATTCCCATTTTCCCATTGTATTTTGTGACTTGTGTTAAAATCTTCACCACACAGATCTTGGAGCAATTTTTTCTTTTAATTGCAGATCGTTACTTTGACTGTGAATGCTAAAATGAGTTTGTCACACTAGTCATCTTTTTTCTTTCTAAAAAAAAATTGCTTTCCAAATACTGATTGAGGAACAGAGCTCCTGAGCAGACATTCTGCTGGCTGACATCCAGAAAAGTTCTTATGAACTTTACCCAAAGATAATTTTCCAAGGGGTTTTATTCTTTCAAAAGCTGATTTTTCTATCCAGGCAGGGCATAGCTTGGCATTGGTTGTGCCTACACCTGGAGCTGACAGAGACCTCTCTGTTCATCTGCTGCTGGTTTCTGTGTTTTAGTAATTTGATTTAAATGGACTCTTAAAAAATCAGCAGCTGTAGCTCATGGCTGATCCAACTTCATAGATCCTATAGATCCCTTTTCCTTATTTCAGCACATTCTGTCTGGGTGTCTCTCCATGCCTCCCCACTCATTTTGTACTTGTTCTGTTGTTTCTATAATTATTCCCCGCATTGTGCTCAGGAATTGTGCTTCGTTTATRTATTCCCATTGCTCAACTTGTTTATGCTGTGTGTGAAGATTAGTCCAAGTTTCCAGGGTTTGTGAGGAAAATTGTGATATTTTGTTCTTGGAATAATTTCTCAGGAATGTAGTTTGGCTGCAGCGTGGCTTTGGTGGGGAATAGTGGGGGTGTAGCACTTGGGGATGAAAACTGGGAAAGATTTTTCATGTGAATTCCCAAGTCTTGTGCTGGGATTCTGGAGTGCTTGGAATGCGTGGAGCACTGGAACTACGGGGTTGTTGATGTATTTAGAGATAACTGAACTGCTCCAGGCTTTTAAATAGATGCATTGATGGGTGTACTAGAGGGAAATGTGTTAGAAAACGGGTTCTCTGTGGATGCAACATGTCTGAGGCAAACCTTTAAGTACAATTCTGCTGAATTAGGTGACAKATTCTGCCCCCAGCAGGTGTGGTTTCTGTAGGATCTTGGGTGGACAACGAGTGCCAGCGTTTAATTTCTTACAATGTCTGTAGTAAAGGTGATGTAGAAAAGGTGAACCGTGCAAGTGCAGCTATTTTTAGTATTGAAAGAAAAAAAAAAGCAGTCAAAAAATGATCTACTAAGTGATACATTGCTGACGTCTGTAGTGCAGCCAACCCAATTAAGGTGCCGTATATTGTTTCCAGCAGGATTCTGATTGTTTCTAATTTGGGAACCACACGAGGGCAAGTGGAAATAGGTGAAACGCCATGCTCTGCTCTTCAGAGTAGGTCTAGCATCCAGTTATTCCCTGTAATTTCCCTCCTCATACTGGGACACTCTCCCTGGCCTGGCTAAGGTGGGAGCCACACATGCAAAACAAAAAAAAAAAAAAATTCCTACATGTTTTTGTTAGTAAAATACCTCATGAGCACTGTGGATTCTTTTCTCATTTCCTGACCCCAACGTATCCTTTGCTGTATCCTGCTGTCCCTCTCCTTGCCTTGGTGTTGTTAAACTTGGAGTGTGCATGTTGGAGGATGTGTCTCACAGTCCTGCCCTTTCCTGTGGCTGTCCCTTGCCACTCATTTTGTTCTCCTCTCTAGGCAGTTGCCACATGGAAAACACTTTGAAAAACATCACAGGGTGACTGTCTTGAGCCAATATGAGATATATATGTATATATATATAGTTTAAATTCTGTTGGAAGGAAATAGCGTTGTATGAACCTTTTTCAAAAAATTATGCAGATGCTCCCACTCTCCAAAGTAAACTTCCTCCTCTGCTTATCTTTTTTTAAACCTGGTATGAAAAACAGCATGCCTTCTTAACATCTGGAAAGGGGAGCCYTTCATGCCTACTTTATATTCCTTAATCCAGCATTGTTCTTTGTTCATCCTTCTATTCTGGCACTGGTTTTCTTGATTTTTTTTTTGTCTTCTAAGCTGGAGGAATGTCATGTGCTTTGGCTTCATTGTGGACGGGGAAAATTAGGGATTTGCTTGYCCTTCTCTTCAGCTCATCAGGGTGTTCCGATTCTGGATTGTTTTTTATTTTCTTCAGCTACAGCAAAGCCCACAGCTTTTGCCTCAAATGGGTGGTGTGTTCCTGGAGCTGCTAGTTCRTGCATCCCTTGACTTTAAATTGTTCACAGCTCTGCTGAGCATTTGTGAATGAGTGTGGAGGAAAATCAATACGTGAAAAAGCCAGAGTAGGGGAGGGAAAACAGCTCTTCCAGCACCTTTTCCTGGTCACACCATCGCCTGATTTAGTTTTTGTGTCTGTGAACACTTTAGTGTTTAAATTTAGAAATGGATTGTTTTGGAACAAGTCACTTTTAAGATAGTTTCCAGGAGATTTGTGTGTAATTTAATCCCATTCAGGTTTGCTGCTCTCTGATCTGCTTGTTCTGCAAGACTTCAGGTTCTCTATTTCCTTATACCACTCCCACTATTTTYTACAAATCTTTTGGGATTTTTTTCCAGTCAAAACTGCAGCAGCATTTATGAATCCTTTTATACCTTTTCTGTTCCCTGTTTCTATTAATTGATTAGGTGGTGTTTGTTATCATAACCTGAAGGTTTAAAAAAATGTAACTTCAGTGTCTCTGAAGGATCTCATTAGTGATTATTATTCAAATACCCTAGAAATGGAATGTGTGTAYTTCAGAAATTAGCCTGAATAATAGATTTAGTATTTTTGCTGTATATTCTCTTATTTTTAGTATTAATTTCCAGCACTGCTTTGTTTTGTATGTTAGGGCATCCTTTTACTTAGGGTTTATCAATGAGTGAAGTTGCTGATGAAGAACCAAAAAAAATCATCTCAAAATGTGACAGTCCAACACAACATTTCAGCCACTTGAATTTGAGACAGGAAAGAATTAAGATTTTTCCATACTTCCATCTAGTGTGCATGAGGGAAATTGCATCCACGACTAAAATCCCAGCAGTTCCAGTTGGACAAGGATCATCTCGTCCACTGGTCTTTGTTAAGCAGTTACTGCTGATGAACTGACAGGTTTGAAATCCAAATATTTATATGGTGGTACCTTTGTGATGTCCATAAAATGGTGACGTGTGAAGTTTGAGAAAAATCACCTTTCGCTGTGTGGTGTTCGTGCTCCCCTTCACTGTGTTCTGCTCTATTTACTTGTCACTCCGTGCTAGGATTACAGCTGCTTGATTTATGAATTATTGCTATTGAAATAAAATTAAAGTGTCTGTTCAGTTATTTAAGAGCCAATTAAACCTGATTTTATTCTGATGTAACATTTCCAGTGAAAGGGCATAAAACGCAGTCTGTGGAGGAAAGTTAGATCTAAAAATGGTTAGTGTTTGTTTTGTATAATCTGTCCTTTCAACAGCTTGACTTGCCAAATAAAATCCTTTGCAATCTCACAGCAGTGAGTGCAGATGTTAGAAATGGCTCTGTAAAAGAAAATAAAACAGGTTTGCTGCTTTCAGTGATCCTTTATAAACCTTTATATATATAAGCAGTATATAAACCTTTAGCTGTGGTTGCTGATTGGAGAATGCATCCGAACCAGGAGAAAGGAATTTGCAAAGCTTTTGGAAAATACCATTCCCTTGCCAGCCTTTGGTGACTTTGAAAGGTAGAAACAAAGAGTCTTTTGGGACAAACGTTTCTCAGATCATGGGCTGTGCTGTCCTGAGGGATCKGTGTTAAGAATTAGTTGAGTTTCCAGTATCAGATTGTGCTAATTACTGCGAGGTCCCCGCTCACAGGGGATGCTTGGGGATGAGATGTTTTGAGAAGTGCAGCCCAAGAAACTCCTTCATGCACGGACAGAGATGGGTAATTTATTGTGTGGGACTGGGGAGCCAAATTCCCTCTTAAAGATCTGGTGGGGCATGGTCACTCCAAAGAGCTAAAGTCACCAGAAAATATCCTGCCAAGACTTACAGTGAATTAAAATAGCGATAAATACAGCAAGTGGAGAATAAGCARGTACTTTTCATTATGTGTGGCAATTAAAATGTGTCTCTTGATAGTGGTATTTCTTATTAGGGGAAATGACAATGCCAATCCCAGTTTTATTCTGACAATTTCACACCGTACATGATGTCTTCTGTGGGCTTGGAGCGTGTTGGCTGAGCCTATTTTGATATGAAGAGYCTGGTTTGCCTTATTTTTATTAAAAATAAATCATATTGATGCGGATGTAATTTTATTTGTGACTAGACAAGCCTGCACTAGCCAGCTCTCAGGTTTGTGGCGTCTGTCTCCAACAAGATCATAGATATGGAGAAAATGATTTATTTTAGTATCCAGTGCTTAGATAAAACTCTGTTTTTGTGCAGATGGCACTGAAAGGATAACGCATAGCTCGGACAAATTTGTATAAAGCACCATATATTTCTACCAGAATCCAAATCTTTGGTACATCAGTAATATTGAGGTTTATATTTTTGTACGAGCCTGAGTTTTTTTGGTGTGTAGAATTAATTGCTGAGTGTAGAGGKTGGTGGGGGTGGTGTGGCTACTCTGCTCTGGCTGCTCTGTGCATCTTGGAGGGTCCTTCCAASTGCCCAGCTTGGCACCCTGAAGAGCTGTTGGGAATTGTCTGGYTGATATTAGAGAATACTTTGGGATTTTGGGATGGAAAAGATTCAGGAGCRTGAGGATGCTCAGCTTTTTGGAGTGGGCTGGAGATGGTACAGGTGTTTGGGAGGTACCTGCTCCTCCCTCAAAGGCATTTACACAACACTTCAGTAGAGCACAGTCAAACTCTTGTAGCAGCACTAATTCTAAATAAGTGTTTGCTAAACAACGTTAATGGATTTAAAATGTTTTTAGGAATAGTTATTAGTCCTTCAATCTCGTATGGTGAAGGGAGTTTTGTCTCGATGGGGGGCTGCCATTTTAATGCTTCCTGGCAGGAGGCCTATTTTGATCATGCAAATTAGGTTGGAAAAAGTAGGCTAAGCCATTAAAAAGTAGGAGAGATCATGAAATTTTAAATTTTTAAGGTGACTGTTTTTCTAATTATTAACATTTTCGTTATCATCATTCACATATGTCACTTCATTTCCCTTAATTCTCCTGTCCTCATCCCTTAACTCTGACAGCCTCAGTGCTGGTTGCTGTTGCATCCCCTGCTCCAAATGGAAKCTTTAGTCCATTGGCCATTTTATTCCCAGCAAGGTGCTTGGAAATACTGCCACGTGGTGTKTTTTGTGTAATTAGAAATGCAGATACAGGCTTTTTCCCTTGCRCCATGGTTAATTTTTTCCTATTCCGTTAACATTAATAGGGACTGAAGGTTARACTTACGTAAACTTTGGGTATTTGCAGGGTTCCTGATGGCATGGGAATTCATTCTGGGAAGTGGGAAAGGGGCACATGGGTGAGGATTGGAGGCAGTGGCCAGAGAAGGCTGGATCCCAGGTGGGAAGACACCAGGGTTTTTCACCAGCATCTCTTCAGGGTTTTGTCTGCCTCACCAATTTCTGGCAGGAGGACAGAGTGACACAGCACTGATGGAACACAGGGTCCCTCTGAGGGTGGGGGAAGAGCCCCATGTTCCCCCCCAGAAGCCTCTGGGATCCTACATCCTGCAGGAACACTGCAGCCCATCCCTCACATCCYGCTCCTCTGGGCAACGAGCGCGTCGGCAAAATAACTGCCTTGGTGCCCATAGGCTTGCACGCTTCATTTAATCCTATTAATTTTTAATAGAAAATTAGTATTAAGGCAGCATACTTCGAACATGGCTTTGCCTGTGCCTAGAAAGACCCTCAGCTCATGTTTGCTTTGGAGTGTTGGATCCTGCAGGAGTGAGACCCTGGAGCAATATGGGGCTTTAGAGCAGARGGATGCTGTCACCTTCAGCAAGTGCAGTAGCAGTGCCCTGTTTCACCTCAGTGGTCACAAATATTGGTTGGATTTCAAATGTCTGTCTCTAAAAGGGGTGTTGGGTGAGCCATGCATGGATAAATAGAGAGGAAGTGGGATTTCCAGCTAAAAATGAGCAACAAGTGTATTTGTGTCAATTATCTCTGTGCTGACCCAACTGGAGTCTGATGGAAAATACCATCAGTTGGATATCAGTTTTACAAGGATTTCAGGAAATATTAATTTATGCAATTTAGGGATGATGTTGTGCAAAAAAAAGCATATTTTTAGTCGCCATTTTCAACTTTGCTACAGTTGATGTTCTGCAGCCTGCAGAACAGTAAACTCGTAACAGGAAGGTCGWCTCTTGGAGCTGATGGTATCTTTGTCCTTAAGAGAGATTCTGGGAAAGTAAGCTGCATTCCTTAGCTCTTGCAACCTTTTTTAATTGTTTTTTCTCACAACCTTAGCCTGATCTTATCACCTAAGTAATTGTTGCATCATATTTGCTTTATTCTCCCTACTGGGAAGTCAGATAATTGCTTTATACCTTTTAATGGAAAGTGTTTGGAAAGCCTGTTACCTCTGGGATGTAGACGAGCAATGCAGCAGCTATTGCAACAGTTGCATTTTTCCCATTTCTCTGGAGCTGGGTGGAAATCCAGCAGGAGAAGGCTTGGATGGCTGGCACCTTCACTGGAATTGAGTAGCAGCCATAAAGTTACTTGGTGTTTTAAAACCCCATCATAAAAGTAAAGCTGCCAGCTCTGCTGTGCCTCGTGGTCGGGTATCTCTCATCTGCGGGAATATTCAGCCAGACTTTTCCTTATGAAGTAGTATTGTAGGGTATTAATTATTCATAGTCAGTTTAATTCTTCTTTCTTGCATATTTAATTGTAATAGCATGCTGTATGTCACAGTGATTTCCCAGAAGAAGAGCATTCAGGTATATAGTCTTAAATACGTCCGTGCTAATCTTTGTTGTTTAATTTTGGAGGAGAATGGGATATTATCAGATGTTTCTTGCAGGGAAACAATTATACAAAATCATGATTTCRCTTAATCTTTTCGGCTGAAATTTTYGGGCTGAAATAGCTGGTTTGATTTTCACTGATGACGTTTACRTTGTCTTGCTTATTTTATGAGGAAAAAAATGCTTAATGGGAGGGAGGACGTGACTTTTGTTTTCTTCTCTGAAGCGGGGGAGCCTTTATCAAAGACTTTGGAAGTGTCAATCGATTCYTTGCAGAAGATGAAGGAAGGGAATAAGATTTTTATTGAGTTTTTTTCAGTGATCGGAATAGCAATGCCAAATGCTTGTGTGATTAAGATTTTTTTAAACATTTTTTTTTAACGACTGGGATGGGCTCTTAGTGCTTGATGTGAGAAAATATTGGAAGCACAGGAACTGCAAATGCATTCACAAATTTGATTTGCATTACCCTTCTTCCAGAGCTGTTTCACGCTTGTAAGACACTTGGTGAAGCCGAATCCCTCGTGTTTGGAGAGCAGGATTGTTCTCGGAGATTTACTGTAGGAGTTTAAACTTCTGAAAAATCTGTTTACAATGTGTCTGAACTGGAGGATAGAGGACACAGTAGAGACTGTTATCTGTTTACTGCTCAGATAAGGAGGTGGAATAGATTGCTGGCCTGTTTCTGAACTCTGCTTAATGAATGGTTGCTAGGCAAATTGCATCTCAATCAGCTTAATCCTCAAGATGTCATTTACAGGTCTGCTCTTTGTGAGGGCCAGAACCGTGCGCTTTCAAACTGCACAGGCCAGAAATTGCTAGCAAAGCAGCTTAGAATAGCTTGTTCAAAAATTCAGTGTACATGTGCTGCTGAGCTGCCCAATTTAAAGTGCCTGTTGTCGCAGGGCCGTCACTGCCTGGCCATGCGCGAGATGAGGCGTGCGGTGATAGACAGGAGGCAGCAGCATCCTTAGCACCGTTTCTGGATCAGCACAGCCCACACCACCACGTTTTGGCACTGGATTAACGTGAAAGAAAGCGTTTCTAAATGGGGACCGCACTGCTGACGTGAGGAAAGGTATTTCTGCTTTGGCTGAGTTCGCTCCGAGCCGGGTGTGATGTTGGGGTGCGTACGTGGGACATGGTTAACAGGTGGAAATGGGAGATGGTGTCACCTGGCACAGGATGGGGAGCTGGGGCTGGCCTTGGTGAGAGAGCTGTAGTCAGGAGAGGGCACAGGTTGGTTGTGTGAAAGCTTCATCCTGCCTCTGGAACGTTGGACTTTCTCCCGCGGCATCAGGCGAGAGCCAATTAATCGCATATGCTGGCATGTGGGATGCCCACATACATTAGGCTCATGGTTTAATCCAAAGGAAAAAGTTTCCTTATATAGTTAAGCTTTAACAGTCCCTTTGTAAAGAAAGATAACAAGATTCTTGTTTTTATTGGTTTCCCATGACAGCGATTAATCTTGTTGCAGGCAGCGCATTGTTCTTTGCATGGCTACACCTTCCTTTCCTTTGGAACACATCCTCTGAGTGCTGTGTGTCATGACACCAAACTCTTTAAAGGCAAACTGGAAGGGGCTGGACTTGTTGAATACAAAAGACGTTTTAGAACTGTTCACAGTCACTGTGTGCTGATACGAAATGTCCTTTACGTGACACGGTTATTGAAAGTACAGGTGTGAGCATAGTGTGTGAACTTTGCAGCGCTTGCATAGTTGGGATCTGTGCAGCTTTTGTGTTATTCAAAACCACTGTTTCTTTTAGCAAAAGGTGGCATTAAAACATTGAGAGCCTCTCCAAACAAAACATAAATAAAATATTCCACCTCAGTCACAGGCAAAATGACAGTGGTGCTTGCATCTCTAYGCTGTGGATGGGAAGAGGGCTGTTGAACAGAAGACTTTGTGATCAGAGGGTGCTTTTCATGCAAATGAAGATTTTATTACATGCTGCTGAATCAGGGGCTTGTGTAGCGAGAACAGCACAGAAGTGATAAGATCACTTTGTCATAGCTTGAAATTTTGCCCAGCGTGTCTTTCAGATTGCTGAAACGGGCAAGAAACACTCTTGTTAAGGGCACAGCAGTAACTGATACAATATTTGGGGGGCAGGGCTGTTGTTTTATGGTGGTGTCTGTCTGCAGGGTTCTGCCACATCTCCACAGCCCTGATTGCAAAGCCAGGAGGAGCTGCAACCTGTAGGTCACCCTATGTAGCAGCAAAGTCCTAAAATCTCTTGTTCCTGATGGGATCTTGTTCAGCTCTTGGTGAGTGGGAATCTCYTCTCTGCTGCAAGCCAGGAGCTGTTAACATTGGTCAGAGCAGAGTTTTTCATTTTTTTGGCTGGGATAGCCTGTGTTGCCCCTTCCCAGGTTGTTCAGGGGCTCTCTGCACATGCATGGGGCTGTATTTTGCTGCAGAGGGCACCCATCCAGGACAGCCTCTGCTGGGTTTTCCTTTCATATTTGTTAGCTAATATYGTCTTCCTAATGTCCTTTCTTTCATGGTTAGAACCGGTTTGGTTTAATGAGGGCTGTTGTTGCCAACAGGGGAGTGGATATGTGTGGTGGAATAGGGATCTAAATCTTCCCCTGCAGATGGGGAGCGTTCAGCATCCTGACATGACCTCGGTGAAAGTTCTCTGGCGTGTTACTTTCCCTCTTTATTTATCTCCTTTGCTGTGTAGCAGCTTTGCTTCCAGGGAAGTGTCTGAGCTATTGGAAATCTGTCCTCTCTTCTCTTCCCCTCTCCAGAGACATTGTCAGCGTAACACCCAAACCACTTCGATTGACGCCTGAATATTCTGCTTTTGCACAATCACGAGGCATTCAGTGAAAGTAGCAAGAGGAGAAGAAGTTTAAAATTTAGGACTGACGTTTTTAGACACTTTTTTCTATCCATAATTTCGCACAGCCTTGGTGAGGAAGGTCAGAGACTTTCTTCACATGGAATGCCYCTGTGTGTATGTGTTGAGCATCCATCTGAATGCGAGCACAGGGGAGAAACGTTCTTAACAGCCATCAGATTGCAGTGTGGGGCTGTTCATATTTCAGATTCTTATCTGAAGAGTCTAGGAACAAAATCCAACCCAGCATGTTCCTGGAGAGTTTCAGAGCGGTAGGATGGAACCTTTTGCCTGTTTTTCTCATGCAAATTACGGTAAGGATTATTCAGTGTTTAAAATCTGGTTTATACTGGCTTCTGAATTTCATTTAAAATAAACATCTGGAGAGCTTTTTGATCTCCTGTGCAAGACTGTTGTCTGCCTGCCTCGTTAAAATGACTTCTGCTTAATTTTTAGTGAAAGGCAAWGACCTAGATGGTTTCAGCCCAGAGGCAATCTAAATGGTTCCCCTTCTGCCGTTAGAAATTTCCATGAGCAGATACTTAAAATCTGTTCTCTTAGGGAATGTGGCAGCAATGGGTATCTGTTTCTTCCACGCTGCAGTTTGGGATCTGCAAAGCTGCTACCTGTGGTGCCATTTGTRCTTCTGCAGAGCCTTGTTCTCTTGGTGCCGAGCACGTGCCAGAGCAGATGCTCCATTCAAGAATTATGGTCTCGTCCATTTGCAGCTTGCAGTCCAAAGCTCTCCTTGGGAAAATTGTCACAGTGTGCCAGTATCCCACAGTCAGAGCACTGGAACAGTGTCTCGCAGGGAGTAATCAGTGATTTATTCAAGTAGCCATTACATTCAGAGTCTGTTTTCTGTGATTTGACAGGAGCTCACTCCTCTGCTCTTCACTGGAGACTGGAAGCCCATGCCCATGGCGAGGGCTGGGTATGTGCTTCCAGTGGCTTTCTGGCTTTGAAACAGGTTCCTGTTGCTCTTTGCAGAGCCTGAAGCAGTGATGTGCACAGGCAGTGTCTGCAGAGCTGGAGTGACTTTACCTCTTTCTTTTTTCTCCAAATTCATATCTGTATGGGATCASCTGGTCCCACATCGTGTGTGAAGTAGTTAAATGCTGCCCTGCATCTATAAGATGTGATTTTTCCCCCCTCCTTTCTAGTCTCTTTGATCAAATCAAATAAAAACGCAGCGCTTTCATTTCTAGTTTTATAGTTTCAAAGACAATCTCTTGACGTGCTCGAGCAGTCTGGACCCGAGTCCCTTTTTTCCTCAGTCCAAAGGCTCGCTGTGTCTTGCGCCTTTCTCTGTATCAGCAGTTGCAATCTGCATTAGCTTTTATCTGCATCAAAAGACAAATGGAAGAGAGCAGGACCCTGCAGGAATGGGAAACAGACTTACATGTGCAATGGAAATATGTAATCCTTACGTTCAGTCTGCCACATGGAGTACAGACCAGTTTCTATACTGGAAATCTCTAGCCTATACTCCCAGAAGTGGGAGTTTAGATTTTAGGCTTTGAAGGTTGTTAATCCCCTCCAGTGGTTAATACCAATGTAAAATATTCTGTGATGTCAAACTTTTCCTCCTAAATGCTTTTTTTTTTTTCCCTTTTTTTTTTTTTTTTTTTGCATATGTCAACTATACAAAGCAACGCTCAATTTGAGAAATTAGCATTCAAACACTCTGTAAGCACTTTATTTTTGTCTGCTTTGTGAGCAGCTGAACACATGTCCAGGCTGAAATACTCGGAGCTGCTGCTGCTGCTGCTTCCCGGCGCGYGCGTGCCAGGCATGGGAGAATTTGGAACTTTGTCCCGTGTCCTGAAGAGGCACTTCCGACCCCCCATCCTGCAAAAGCACATCTGCACAAATCTCCTGCTCGACTGCATCCCAGGAGGAAAGGATCCCAGTTAAGCCAGACTGAATCATACCCAGGGAGATGAGCGCTCTGGTCGCTGTCATCCCGATCAAAATCCCAGCCGTGTCTGATGGCATTCGGAATGTCGCGGTGCGCATTCCTTTCTCTCGGAGTGGTGGTGCTTAAAGCAAAGTGTGTTACTTCTCTGCGTTAAGGAGTCAGATTCAGCTGTTCAAAGCAAGTTGATAAATTGCTTTTCATTAAGTGTCTGAGCGCCAAGGGGTTCGGTGTGTGTTCCAAGGAAAAAATACATTAATTACAGCTTCTGTAGAGCATTTATCAATCACGTACTTATAAACACTACTAATGCAGTTAATTGAAGGTAGAAAAATTTACCTTTTTGAATTTGTTGACTGTAGCAATTCCATGGCTGGAAAGACAGATTGGAAATTAAAACCCGGGGATACTTTTAGTGGGAGCTGCACGGTGGAGGTCAGGGCTGTTGGGGATGGGTTGCCAGGAGCTCACCTTTATGCAGGCAGTTTTGTGCTCTGTCTGCTGTTGAGATACAGGCTGCAGCAGCAGTGTTTGTTCTCTTCTCCCACACAGCCACATTGTCTTTGCCATGCAAAGGGATATCCTTGCCTCTGGTACAGTTTCGGCTCTCTCTGTGTCCTGCCAGTAAAATTTATTTATTGCTCTGTGTGTGTTTTGTTTTTTTTAAAAAGAAAAAGACAAGTACAGAGGAGGAAAGATGCACGAAAGCAAACAAAGACATCCTGCTCACCTGTAGTCAGTAAAASTTTCTGTGAAAAAGAAATCTTTTGTGAATATAAGCTTTGGGTGAAGGTGGTGTATTGGCAGCTGCTGAAGGAGTTGGGTGAGATCGAGCTGAAGTGTTTTATYAGGTCTGCAGCCAAAAACCTCTGGTGCTTGTGGTGTGCAGAGGCTTTGAAGGCATCTTGCACAGTTGTGTTACGCTCCCTGTGGCTGTTTTGAACTGCCAGCTGTGCAACTGGCTGTTTTTCATGCTCAGGAAAGCACTGAGAATAGAGACTTTTTACAGTAGCCTATAACTCGTGGATTTCTTGCCCTTTCTTTTGTTGAGTTGTTATGAGGTGGCCTTTGAGTTTCCTGGGAGATTGGTAAGGACATTAAGTCTCTGCCAGGACAAGCCAGTGGGACACCAGCACCTCGTTGTGAAAGCTGACAGAAAAACACCATCCCAAATGTCTGGTCCAGCTCTTTGGTATTCACCTGATGGCTTCTATTTTCTGCTGGTGGGTGTTTCGTGCATGTATTGCAGCTTCTGTTTGAGGTTCTTAAAATGCCTTTCATCTTTGCAGCTGGCTGCACGGTATCTCCAACTACAGAAGGAGGTCTTATCTTGCTCTTACAAATGATAAAATGTATGTCCAAGAGCTGATGTGTTCGTGGTCCAGCAGGAAGCTCTGTCACTGTGCACAATCAGACAGAGATCTCCAGTTTCAGATCTTTAAAATGCATTTTTCACCGCTGGCTTTGTAAATGGGCTGTTAAAATTTCGCCCTGTGTGTGGCCATTAATTCAGTGTCCGGAGAGCTAAATRCTAAACCAAACTGTCAGTGTGATTGTACAGGTCAAAATGGTTCACATGCATGACCGGTGCAAACCAAAATCCATCTTCCCTGTGAGCCTGTGTTCACACACCACCAGCACACCTGGTCCAAAAGTGAGTCACTTGCTATTTTTATTCCTTTTACATACAAGTTCAGGTTTTGTTTTGTATGAAGTATAATGCATTCTRCCTCATCTTATTTGCAAATATTTCTCATTTTCAAGTGAATCTATTTTTAAAACAGGACTCAAAATGTATTTTTCAATAGCTTACAAATGTCTGCTCTGTTGTTTGTCTGTTGAATAGAGGTAAAATTTGTTCAAAGTTAGCTCTGAATTTTTATTTTTTTTTAATAATCAGCTTGTAATAAACAGGGGAAGATAGCTGCTTTCCTACCCAGGAGCTGTCGTAATCTGTAACTTCTAACAATATTTTAGAAGGAGAAACTGTCTTCCTTCTGTCATGTGCAGCCACAAGGATTTCTGTAAGTCATGATTAAGACTTTAATTCAGGGCTTTTACAGAGTAAGTGTGGAGTGAGAAGAGATAATAAAAATGGTGATCTTTGTGAAGCAGCCACAGGAGAGGGAACTGTTTCATGTTTCCTTTACCCCTTTGCCTAGGCAGCTGTTTGCTGTACCTAAGCAAAACTTCCTTTTCAGATCTGGGAAAGCAAGAAAGCTGAGAGGGAGGAATTCTGCCCACGAGTGGCATGAGGAAGCTCACAATTCTTGCATGTCCTGTGTGGTAAAGTAAAGCCCAGAATTAYAACCTTGTGCTTCTCCCACACATGGAACACGTAGGAAAGCTGCACATAACCCTGTTCCTGCTAAGGATGTTGAGGTTATAACTGCAGRCTGTCCCCTGTGGGAAAGGGGTCAGTGTGTATTTTGGTTTCTTATCACTTGAAGGCAGAAGGAAGTTGCATAAAGGATGGAGAATGTCTGTTGGTGGGAATGCATGGTACCTTCCACTGGGGTATGTGTGAGCAGCATCCTGTAGTTTGGTAGAGCCTGGGCTGCACTGGGTTTCCTTTGGATGGAAGTCATCTCAACTAACTTAATTTTCCCTCATGTTCACATGAGAACAGGCACGCTCGTGTCTCTAAGCCTTGTTTCATATTTTAGAGCTGCTGTGATGTCAGAGATGCTGCTCGAGCATGTAGGAAGAAGTTGGATTTAGTTTGCCCCGAGGATAATGGGTGCTTTGAAGGAAGAAATGTTTGTTTGTGCCTGACAGTATCTTGTTGAGGAAAATGAGGATCTTTTGTGAACGTTACAGTGGTGGGTGGGGAGTCTGTTTTGCATTTTCAAAATAAAATAAAAGCCTGATATCCTGGGCAAGTTATTTTGATGACAATACTATGTTTACCTGGCCTGTGCTCTTAACTGCTGTGGTTCACCTGAAACTTCCTCCCCAAATATCCATGGAGCCATATGCACCCTAGAACACCTTAMGATACATTCCAGGCTTTTCTGTCATCCCTGTTTCCCACCAGTACAGCATGAAAAATTTGAAGTTGGAAGTTACCATATAAAAGGAGAAAGAAAATTAATTAAAGGTCAGAGTGCTTTAGTGTAGTGAAAATTGAGAGGAGGCAGATACAAAGTTATTCAAATTRCTTTTGACTTCGGGCAGGTCGATTTTCCTATTTCTTGCAAATGTTCCCATGGTAAAAGCAGTATCACATCTGTCTCACAACTGACCACTAGCATTTGTGTTTCAAGCACAGCCAGAAATCCTCCTTTGAAGCTTTGGCCAGGCTCTGCAATCGTCCTGACTTGTCTTTTCTACATCTTCCCTTCACCTTAGGAGTGGCCTGCAACACCTGGCAAGACCTACTTAACKCCTGTGTTGTCTGTCAGCTCCTGCCACGTTGCAGAATACAGAGTTAAATCTAAAAATAYTCTTAAAAAGAGGTGAGGGCTTTGAGCGAAGTAAAGTAAGCCACTGATTTGGGTCACGAAAGGGAATTGATGTCACTGGTTCTTGGTTGCAGCTTTCTTGAGCTAAGAAGTTCTGTTCTGAGCTGTGAAGGAGCAGGGGTGAGCAAGTGGTGCTCAGGACAAGGAAAGGTGATCTGTGTCCATTTGTCCCCAGGAGACTGCCCAGACCGTGACCTTGTAAGCCTGATGTGAGAAGTCAAGGTGGTGTTAAATGCTCTGCGGTTTCCTTTGTCTTCTGTGGTAGAAWACTGTCACCCACTGCTGTCCTTTCAACAAAGAGTGACAGTGGCATCAGGCGATTAAATGCTTCATCCAAAATTACGTCAGGAGCCTGTGGTGAGCTGGATATTTCCCTCCATCTCTTCTGTCATAGACTAGTCCATCATCAGGAGACCACTGCTGTAACATAAATCTGGTCCAAAAGCCTGAAGCCAACCGTAAAAGGAGTCGTGTGCAATTTTTACCCTTGTCAGAGTGGTTATGTGGCTTCAGTAATGTTTGTTAAGTGCTTTGATATGCTTTGGTGAAGGACAGAGTGTTAATAATTAAAATTGTAAAGAAGTTCTAAAGTAGCATGGGGTTTGACGACCGCTTTCTGGTCTGTTAGTTAACAAAAATGCAAAATATAAATGGACGAATCAGCAGGAATTGAGTTGAACGCTCCCTTCCCCCAGCCACCTGCATGGGCTGAGCACAGAAAGCAGCTAATTGTCTGCTCTGCTGCAGAGATGAAAGAAGCTGGTCCTGCAACAGGAAAGGCTATTGAACTGCATGAAGGTGGTAAATTATCAGCGCTGAAAACCTTTTGAGTCGGTATCTTTACGTGCTCAAAAAGTACATTATTTGTACTGGTATTGACAGCGTTCGCGGGCTGATAAAACCGGCGTCTGGTGACGTGAATCTTATGTTTCAGTGCCTGTAATTAAGAGGTCAATAAAACTAAAACTTGTTTTTTTTTTAAACTCTGCGCCATCGCCCTGTTTGGGTGTAGTTGAAGGGTGTGTTTGGTGAGGACGGGCCCTCATAATGGCTTTATCTTGGCCCAGCTAACGAGCTGTTTGCAGAACTGCTCTGATTTGCAGTGGGCAGACTGTAAAGCAGCCTCCTGTTTGTCCATTTTCCTGCTAGCAGTTCCATTTGCAGAGTGCAGGCAGGAGCAGGCTTCTTGCCAGCAACAGCTTCATTCAGATTAGGGCTTTAGTTCAATTATGTCCAATTAACTTTTATTGCAGATAGCAGTGATAATTACTTGCAARTCAATTTTTTGGCTGTGGTTATCCCAAGGCTAAAGTCTGAGCTTGATGGATTTTAATAACTGAAGTGACGTATAGCTTTTCCTCTTTTTTTTTTTCTTCTTCAGGCCTCAATTAGATGAAAGGTCAGAAGCTATGTAAAAATCCATCTTACAATTAAAGCCAACTGTTCTACTCCTCAGCAGATGCGTAGTACTGTGTTTTAAAATAATCTCATGGGACAGACCTAAAAAAAGGCTTTTTAAACTCTAAGATCATAACCTTGAGCTGGCTGCTGCTTGCTTTATCCGAAGAGTGAATTAGATGGAGCTGATGTCACACGTGGCAACACCTGAAACCGAGAGCCGACGCCTTGGCTTTTTTTTTTTTAGTGCACTGCATCCTGTTCCAGATTGCTCACCTAGAAGCTTTCAGTGGTAGCCCTGGGGCATGAGGATTGTGATATGAGCAATATTCCATTTAAGTGCTGTTATCCCAAAGCTGCTTCATTTTCTTCCCTGTTGGGCGTTGCCATCCCGGCTTGGAGGCAAGAGCAGAGCTGCGCCACAGCAGCATTTAAATTCGCTCTGCCTTCCTCACCGAAGTAATTTTGTTGCCTGAGTAACATTATAAATGGAGGTCAGCCTAAAAGGTGACGTGGTTTACAAGCGAAATCATAGTTAATTAAATGGCAAGAAGCAAAAATTGATTTTGATCGAAACTGTTGCAGGGCTCCACAAAAGGTCCACCTTGAATGCAGAAAGCCAAAGGTCCTGTGCTGGCAGGTGCTGACRGTGCACTCCCCGTGCTACAAAAGGCGACTTTCTATTGTTCAGTTTCCTATTTATTTATCCCCAAGTCCACTCGATGCCATTGTGATTTATTGCCATTTCAGAGGGCAGCTTCTCTGCCCACTGTTTTGCAGTTTTCCATTTATAAAGCATTAAGAGGATGTGATACCAGCCGGTGATGAATACAGTGCTAGTTTGGTAATTTTCTTCCAGGAAACAGTAAGATTTATCTCTGGCTCTTCAGCAGTCCTGGGAAAAGGCCATTCTGGTAAGTGCCCAAGAATAAAGGGGAGTTTTAGAGCTGGAAAAAGGCAGGAAGCCTGCGGGATGGGTCTAGACCCTGTCAAGCAAAGCATGGCTGACTGGAAGGAGTTACATTGAATGCTGAGGTTGGCAAGAGGGTTCAATRTCTGCCGTTGACACGAACAAGTCTTTAAAACTCCTACATTTTAGGTTACTTTGGGCGAGGGAAAAGGAATGATTCTCCTTGGTGTTGAGCAGCCTGCCGGGGGGTAAATGAGACACTGAGTTTCCCTCGGAGCATGAAAATTGGCCCGGRTTCAATTCTGTTTCCTGGCAAGCTCTCCCAGACATTTGTACCAAAGAAACTTCACAACCCGGGTTAGTTTTTGTTGTTGCCTGCAGCATTTCTGTGTTCTGAACTTGGCATGTGCCGCGTGTGCGCTCGGGGGTTTTGCCTTAAATCCCGCCGGTGGCTCTGGAGCTTCACGGCGGATGTGGAACTTCATGGAACTATCCTGTGAATAAAGAGCAGAGGAGAAGCAAAGCGTAGCATCCACAAGCCTATAACAACCCTCACACAGAGGCTTACAGGGACCCCAGGGTGCTGGAAACTTGGAATAGTTGGGAGCTTTTTCTTTTGTGTGTGGGTGGATGCTCCCGCTTCCTCCTGGCCTCGGGCTTTGTGAASGAGCCCGCAGTTAATCGTGGAATTTCAAACATGCGTGTTTACTTTCAGGAACCTAACTTTAGACTTCACCAGCCTGCTTTCGTCTAAACCAGCTCAGTTTCCCATGTTTCACTGGCTGGGGATGGTTTGCGGSGAGGGTTTCCTTTGTGTTTTCACCCTGTAAAGCCTCTCGAGAGCTTCAGAGRGTGATACATCTAAAAACTTGGCAGTAACTGTATATGTGGTCCATTTATGTAATGATAAAGCTGTGTTAGAGCGTTTGAAATTTCCCAGGAGTTGCTTTACACCCCGGTTTTACTCTAGGTTATAAACTACCYCCTGGCCTGAGAGACGATAAATACCAAATATCACCCAGAAAATATTTTTTTTAAGTCAAGAAAGGCAGTATCATGGTAAGTTTTACTGGAACAGATTCCTAGCTCTGCAGGGAGGGTGTCCCTGGGCAGTGGGTRGATGTGAGTTCTTCCATCCTGGTGAGCCTTTTGGTGACAGGGGACACTGAGCTGCTTGGGCCAAAAAACACCCTGATGTGCAGGTAAGGCTGAATGTAATAGTTGTTGTGAGGATGTGCCAATTGCCCCCAGATCCCAAGCACTGCAAATCCCTCTTAAGCTTAACATGCTTTGATTTAATTATTAATAAATCTTAGGAGAAAAAAAAATGTGTTCACATGTCTAAACCTGCTATTTCRTGGAGCATCCTGCAGTACGTGCACTGTTAAGATTATATCCCACAGCCAGATTAGATTAAAATCACTTCAAAGAGGACTATTTATTTATTTATTCCAATCTAATGATTGTTTTCCTCTAGAAATATGCTTTATCTTTTTTTATACATATATTTTCAAGGCAGAGCTCGTTGTGCTGTGTTTGTACAGAATCTGTTTAAAATGCGATTTAAAAACTGAGGTTTCCACGGTTCACAGCCCTCCATGGCTGGGTGCCACAGCCTACTGGTCAGATCACTCCAGTTTGCAGCTGACTGGTTTAGATGACAGTGTGACTGACCCTGGTACAGTGCAAAACCCTCTCCATTCCACTTCTCCCAGGAGCACACCATTCATCCTTGGAGGGGCTGGTGCTTTGCAGGTGCTGGTGCCCACACGAGTCACCACCATGTAGCCGAATCCGCTGGTGAAAAGTCTTGATGTGCCAARTTCAGTTCATCTCCTGCTCTGGACTAATTAGAAGGAATAAACCCGAGCAGGAGGGGCTGATGGTCCCAGCTGCCAATCCTGGGACAGYCAGTAGTGCTCACCTCAATCCCAAATACAGCCCATGCCAGGCATTTCAGTTCATTTCAGCTGTGGTGAGTTGGAGTTGTCCGTGCCAGCTCATGCTGAGGAAGACTCAGATCAGAAAGTAGTAGTGAGGTGCTGAGTATCTCAAAGGGAATAAATGTTAATTTCTAATTAGAAAAAAATGGGGATRCCCGTCAAGGTATTTCAGATGTGTTTGTTTTCAAATACTGAGATGTCTGTTTTGAAAACCTATATTGATTCCATAAAGTACAAAAACAGAAGCAGGATTTTAATTATAATAAGAAATTCAGCAATGGAGTTAWGGTCAGCACTTCTGTACAAGTCTGAATTTCTTTTTCTAATGCTCAGCAGTGACCTAGATGTCATCAATTTGGTTACTGCAAATCAAGCTAGGAGAGCGATTTTAGGCTTCTACTTCAAATTATTTTTGTAAGTCCAGTATTTCCTTTAAAATTATTATTGCCACCCCAGTCTTTTATGAACCCTTGGCTTTACCTAAAACGATTATCTGCCTGCGGGAACAACTTGCCTTTATAGCTCTCTCTAAAACATTGCTCTCCATATTGGAGCTAAAGCTTCTGTAAATACATGTTTTGACCTTCAAGGAAACACTGCTGTCATGTAGCAGGAGCCTGGCTATTCTGAGGTGAATGCTGTGACCACTCCTAATCACTTGTTCTCTCTCCTAATGTGCCATTATCCTGTTTATTACTGTGTGCACCTCGCTGGGGCCCTTCAGCAAGAGGCTTTCTGAGAGCGTCACAGTTCAGGCTCTAATGAGCGTTAATGATGGAGCAGGTGAGCAAACCTTTCCTGCATCTTGCTGCCAGAAATTCTGCTCCCTCAGTCAGAGCACGGCTGTGCTCTTTCAGGGCCAAACACAAACTTGCCATCAATTAAATAGTGTTTTAGACACYGAGCTCCTTCGGGCGTGCAGGGACAGAAAGTGAATCCTGGGCCGGCGTCAAACGTTATTGGAGTTAAAGGTGGATGCTCAGGTGAATGTGGGAATAGTGTGATCTGTTTTTCTGTCTGCAGTGAAGGCTCTTAATTTTGTTTGTCTGCTTTTCACTGAGAAATAGGTCTTGTTTGTGCCAGCCTTCTGAAGTTGATGAAATGAGGAAAAAAGGAAAATACGATTATTATTTTTTTCTTGCTGACTGTGGGTGTTTCTGTTGCTTACTCAGGTAAAGCTCTGACAACTYGCAGTGGTTTTGTCTTCTGATTAAAAGGAGCTGGATTCTTGTTTTGTCATTTTGGTCTTGTTGGGTGTGATTGGGGACGAGGAACTGCTGCCCACAGGCTGTTTGCAAAGTTTCACTGAATATTGTGTACCCAYAGTCACGACTGAATCTCATCTATAAAGGTCGAGCAACTTTTCAGTTCCTCAAGCAATTCCTTGATGTTGTGGATGTGACAGGTCTTCAGTCATCATTTCTGAAAGACTCTGAGAATTCCATCTCCTTCAGAGAATCARAAGAAAATCCAGGTTTAGGTTTATTTTACCATGTTTTGCATATCTTGGGCTTTGGGCAGTGCAGATTGTTGCCRTCTCCTAGGGATGAAATGGAGAACRGTACAAACGTGCTGTTGGTGGTTGYGCTGTCAACCCTGCACCTTGGTGAGGTGCTGTGTGTGTTTCTCACAGCACCAGGTCTGTGTTACTCTGTGTGGGAAGGGTGAATGGGCAACAGCATGGAGCTGTCAAGCTGACATTCAGTGCCCAAAACTATTTTTGTTAGTCACAGTGGCACCCAGCAGGCTCGCTCAGCCGCACTTGGTCAGCTTTTGAGAGCACTTGCTCTGTGAAGATGGCAAGCTCTCATAAATTAATATTTGTGTGAGATTTCGTGGCCATTGGTGTAATCAACCTTTGCGTGTTGAGCCGAGGAGATGCATAAACATGGAGCTAATGAACTGTACACAGTGAGTAATTGCTGTGCTGCGGGAAAGCTTTGAGTCCATGCTGTTGGCTCTGTTGGTGCCAGTGTTCCGTGGGCAGTCTGACCTGTGCCTGTGGTCTGAGGTGAGGTCTCACATTCAAGTCTTTAAAAGATCTGCAGAAATCTGCTGTTGGAGGTTTCTGGAGCATGAAGGTGGTGGTGCTGACGGTGTCACATCGTTGTCATCGCATTGTTTGTGCTGTCTCAGCAGTGAGACTCTTTCAGAAGTGGCCTCTGAGAGGTTTTGGCGGATGTGGCTTCTCGTGTCTAGGCTCAGGCTTTCTCYTTCCCCTCTTTTGATCTTTGAATTCCTCCCCAGTTGTTTTAATTGGGGTTTGTGAAACAATGACTGAAACTAAATCAGCTTGCAAGTCATGAATCATTCAATTCTTCCCCTGTTTTGGAGGTCATGTAACAAGTCCCAAAGCCTTTCTAGCCTTCCTTAGGTGTTTTGCTTTGTCTTGCAGCCCTGATGCTTGTGGACATCTGGACAAGCAGGAAAAATCTACTGATTTCTCTAGCTTGGCTCTGTCACCCTGTTTCCCAGAACTTTCTGAAGTGCTGCAGCCAGCRGGATCTGAGCAGGGGATTGGASCAGGTGGCCTCTARAGATCTGRKTCTAACTTAAATCTCTGTAATTCTAGTATCATTGGACACTTTGAGCCCCAGTTAGCTTTGTTGCTGGGATCCCTCTTTGCACAGCAATGATGGGATTTGAGGTTTATAAATAAAGAGCTTTAGTGCTCCGTTTTGAGGTTTGATTTCTTAAATGCTGGACCAAACCAAAGAGGRTGGTGGCATCTCTGCAGCCCCCATCTTTCTGTGGTCTGCCCCAGGGCAGCTCGGGTTAGCGAGTCTCTGCTGAAATGAAGGAAGTTGTAGCCATTCATCTTTCAGCCTAATGGACCACAGAAATTACAAGCTGTAGCATGCAGCTTAATCTTGCCACAAGGCAGAGTGCTGCATACTTTGCCTCCAATTTATGCATGCCATGCCTGTTTGTTAAATGCAAAAGAGCAGTTGACAGGATTTCTCCAGAGGAATTACCTTGGTGGATACCAGTGCATTTCAGCAGAGTGAAATGAGTGATGGTGGTTTCTGTACCATTCATAACAACCACCTTTGAAATCTGAGGACAGAGTTACGGATTATTCTCTGTGTGTCAAGCAGCAGAGGAGGGCAAGGCAGCTATTTTGGTTTTAACCCTGCAGATGACCCAGTTCTTGAAGTATTTCCGTTGCCGTTAGGAGATGCAGTCAGGACTGGAGCAGCGGTTGCGCATCTGTGCTTGGTCAGGCCTTCACCCAGGGATGGCTCTTTGCCGCTTTCTTTTCTCTGTTCCTCCTTGTATTATAACTTTGAATTGTCTCTCTGTTGTTGCAGTGTGCAGAGGAGTGAATGCCCCATGTTGTGTTAGTGCCTGTCTGCCATGCTGGCCTGTCTGCCAGGACCAGGCGACCTCTCCTTTCAGCTTCTTTCTTACACGCAGATGAACACTGGACTTCAGAAATGTGAGTGATGTTTTGTCTGCAGGATGTGGTTAACTGTTAAATCTGGCTCTGGTACCGCTGTGACATAAACATTTAGGATACAGTGGAAAAACTATTTAATGTAGAGTCTTTCTTTTGTAACGCCTTCAAGGCATTTGTCAGTAATGGCTCTAGGAAATGGCTGTGGAGGTTCACATGTGTGTGCAGCAAGCTCTCCCCTGTTCCTGGCTCTGCAGAGGTTAATTTTAACCACAGCAAGATGRGGTTCCTGAGAGATTTGTGCCTCTCTGCTGAAAAGGTTTTGTGCTAAAAGTGTGCCAGCTGATTTGCTTCTTAACACAACTTGTTCCTCAGTCTTTTTCTCTTCCTTTCGTGCASTTACTCGTAGACACCAATAAAAGTTGGATCAGTCTAATGCAAAGCTTTTGASGTCAGCAGCTCTTGCTCTACATACCTGGGGCTTATACTGCAAATATTAGTGAGCTAGCCCAAATTACTAAAGTTCAAAGTTTCCATCTTCTTTCTGATGTCTCTTTGGTGCCTCTGAAAATATGTCTTCAGAGTGCTCTGATAATTCTTTTTTGATAACTTCAGTCATTTTTTTCATAGTTGTACTGGTATTTTTAAGAACACCTTATGCTTGGGAATGTAAGTTTACTGACTAGRGATTTTTTTAACTCTTACTCCTTGTCTCCTCTTTATCTCTGAAGTAGCACATTGATTGTTCAGCTGAAATTTCAGAAATGCCAAGGTTTCTATGTAAGGTCTGTGTGCTTGGTTCTTAGGGCTGTAACCTGTCTCTTGTGTTTGAAATGTGCATTGGGAAATTTCAGTTTGCTGATGGACTCATTATTYCTTAAACCTGAGTGATTTACAGTCCAGTTGTAGCCAAATTGTTCATATAGTGAGGCTTGTGCTACTGAAAATAAATAGGGAAGATAATTTTGCAGTTAAGGGTGACCTGCCCGGGATCCTGATCCTGCCAGAAGAGGCTGACAYGGTTCACATACACACCCAAACTCCSCCACAGCACTTCTGCTGACTCTTCTGGGCTTGGTAATTATAATGACACTCAKCAACAGTAAAAATCTTCACTCACCAAAGGACTGGTGATGGCATCAAACYGGGCATCCCCTCCTTTTTCTTTCCAATTTCCACTGTGAGCTTTGCTGACGGGCTGCGGGGTGAGGATGTGCCCAGGTCTGTGCATTGCGTGAGGTTTCTTTGGCAGAGCTTGGTTCTGAAAGCAAAATGTTGAGGTTCATGTGAGGGCAGCTGTGCATAAATCAGGTATTTGCTAATTACAGCTTTACAAGGCAACATGCTGGTATGTTGGGCAGTTTTCCTCACCTGATGGTACCTGATGCTGTTTCTTGGAGATCTGCTGATCCATGTGCTGAAAGCATTGCTGTGTCCTGCTCAGTGAAGAGCTTTGGGAGCTGCTTTTCAAAAAATTTAGGACATAAAGTAGCTGGCAGGCACGGGCTGGCAGTGGTAACGCTCAGCTGTTGGGTTTGTTCTGATTTATATGGAAGATGAAGCTGCTGGTACAGACCTTGCTCAGCCCYGCTGCAGATGTGGGCACGATTAATTGGTGCATTTTTCTTGTGCTGGAGATGCATGAGTAGCCCAGCCCCTGGCCGGGGCAGAGCTGAGTTAATGAGCATTTTTTAATGAACAGTGACTTGTGGCTTTTSATGGGAGGTGGAAGCAGGCTGTAATAATAGTGCTACTGCTTTTATGAAAGGCACAGAACTCCACAGGATTGCCTTTCTTCAGACTTGCCGTGTTTGTGTTAATAATCTTTAAGTGTAGTTTTCTGGATCAGACTTTCTATTAGTGTATTAAAATCCACATTAGCTCAGTTACCTCTTTTTTCCATATTCAGTCTCAAATAAGAGGTTTGTTCTTAAAGGTGGTCTGTGCAGTAGGAGTTTGGTAGATTAATATGCACATATTTTTTCCTTTAGAAATTGATGACTACAGACCTTCCAATTTCAGTATTTTTTGTTGAATTCCAGCCTGAGTTCAGGCTAACCATATAATTCACCCTTTTCTACACAGGGGATTTCTCACTGGCTYTGTATGGATATTCTCTCCTTTATCCCAGTGACTCCAGTATCAACCTGAGTGGTCATTTGGGATATTTGAGACAAGATTGTTCAGGCTGTGTCTGCAGCTGCTGTTGAACATAGCAGCAGTGACAGACCTTCTGGGAGAAAAKAGTCATTTTTTTGTGACAGTGGTGCAAAATCAAGTGAAAGGTGTTTCTTAGAAAGTATTTTGTTGGGGGGACACCAGAGAAGAGGAGATTGGACAACACGAGGTCATCAGCTAAACTGAATGTTTTTGGGAGGGCTTTTTTAGAGAAACTGCTGAAATTGAGGTTTTTATGCAGACTATGGTCATAGCTGGTTCTGGCTTGTCCCAGTGCAGGAGCTCTCATTAGAGTAGGAATCCTGAAGGCCTGTTTGTATTTTGTTTAATGATAATGAAAATTTAACCATAGGCAGCTTTTAAAAGCAGTGGGGTTTAAAGTCTTAATGTGAAATGCACTTAAAAGATGTTCCATTAGTKCTGAGGTGAGGCAGGGAAATCTGTCTCATTCCATGTCAAAAATAGCTCCAGTGGTGAGGCCAGGAGTGTGACCAGAGGAATCGGTTGCCACGGGATTAGCAGGAGTCATGGACTTGCAGCTCACCAATTTATTGGGGTAATTGCTCATATGCACAGCCTTGCCTTATAATAAACATGAAATAATTACTTTTGAAGAAAAGTATTCTGCCTTGCATTTGCCATTAGGGAGCTTCCTGGAGCTCATCCCATTGTTTTCCTAATGAAGCTTCTTCCTCTGCCATTGCCTCATCATTTTATTATGGTCTGATCTGGATTTCTTGCTCTTGCACATGAATGATGATATTCCAATATCAGCATTTTCTTTCAGACTGTTCTGGCAGGTTTTCTATTCACTTAGTTACCAGAACTAATTGTTCTTTATTGGTTTATAGGATACTTGCATGGGATATTCAGACTCTTTCTCACCCCGTAATGCCTTTCTCCTAATATTTTACTGCCTTAATTACTACAGTCACGGAATCTTGCCTCTGGAACTACTAGCAAAGCACATTGGGGCACTCAGAAATACGTCACCTTCAGGCCTGAGTAACATGGCTGAGTTAGCCTGTAGTAAAAGGAGCATCATCCTACCTGTGCATAAACCAGGTGCTGTTTGGAATGGTGGTTGGGTGCAGAAGATCCCATCCAAGGGGTTTAAAAGGTGGTTTGCCTTTGTTAGGATGCCAGGCTTGGTGCTGGGGTGTCATTTAAGTTTAACTGAGGGGCTGTTTTCTCTCTTCAGAGGAAGAAATTCTTCCAGGTTTGGGATTAGAGGTGTGTCTGACTGATGGCTGCAGCCTGTTCAAACATCCATGCTGCTTCCTGATACTAAAAAAAAATACTGGATAAAAGAATATTCAGTGTGTCTATTTAGTGTTTATACTTACAACCTAATTTGCTGATTTGCCTATAGGAGTGTAAACCAGGCTGGGAAATTTTCACTGCAAAGGTGTCTTAAAGTATCCTCCTAATTTTTCATGTGAAAATAGAACGTGACAATGTCTGCAAGCATAACATAAACCATAACACACGCAGATATGGGTTTCTTTGTCCTTTGGTTCTTCTCTGGTTCATGAGGGGTTGCCAGGGTCAGGTCTTGGGGAAGAAACAGACCTTAATGAGCGTGGGCAATGCTAAAAATAAAGGTTGGGAGTTCAAGAAGGTCTTGGCTTTTGAGGCAGGGTAACACTGGCAAATGCCATTYGGAGGCTTTCCTCTCCGTTAGGAGCACAGCAGCTCGCTCAAAAGGGCAGATATGAACCACCTGCCTGCAGAGACAGGTACAGGGATGTGAACAGAGAGGATGTTTGGGTTAATATTTCCTTTGATTAAGAGAAAGGGATGATATGTGCCAGTGTCTGGACAGCACAGGGAGCACAAGTATAACCGGCGCCGTGGTACGAGCTGTGCTAGAGATGTAAGACAAACTGCTCGTAAAGCTTCTTATTTCACAAAAGATATTTTTAATACTTCCATAATTAGCCTTTCTTTTGGTATCCATCCTGTTTTCCATTTTCTGACCTTTTCTTTGTGAAAGTGAGAGCTCTTAGAGCCGAGCTGCTCTCCCTCACCTGTGACGACGGGAAGCTGCAGGATGCAAAGAGAGAAGTGGCTGCTACTCATCTTTTGGAGGCAATTTGCTTAAAAGAATCAGAGGTGGATTTTCAAGAGGAAGGATTATTTGTCTGGGAGCAGCAAGCTCTGTGCTGGAGCATTAGATTTCCTTGGGTCAGAGATGGGGCTGGGGTGCTCTTGGGTRGCTGCCACATTCCCTGTTCTTTCTGCACAGCAGCAGATAGCACAGGGATACTGAAAACTGTMGGGAAAAGGATGGGCATTTTTTTCCAGTGAACTGTTTGCAAGGTGAAGGGGGRAAAAAAATCAAGCAAAAGCTAAATTGGATTGTCAAAGCTGCAAGCCATTATTTGAAGATTATAAAATCAGCAGGCGTCCCATAGGAGTTAGGCAGCAGAGCTTTGGTGGGAAAACAGCCCAACTCTCTGCTTGGAATATGATTATGGCAAGAGAGACACAAGCATTTCCCTAGATTTCTGAAGTTCTCTGCAGAAGCAGTTTGTGCTTGTGAGCAAGGTGGGTATCTGGTAAATCAGAGGAAGTGAAACCACACCTCTGTCTCCAGAAGCCTTTTATCTGTGTCTGGGGAGCAGCATGTTTTTAATCTTGCGAGGTAATCACGTCATTTTGCCATGTGATGTGGGGATGTTGTCTTTAGCAAGGTGCCACCCTGAAAAGTCAGCTGAAGAAATAATTGCAGGCCATAAAATAATCAGCCTCCTTCCATTTGCCGAGTTTGGGCCGACAAGAGCTTCCTAATGGACAGAARGACACTCAGAAGTGCTTTCAGATGTCAGCACCCAGGAAAGGAGTGGGGTGTAAATGGAGGCTTGAGCAGAAGCTTTGATGTGTGTTGGGTTTKCARGGCRAGGGTTTGGTAGTGGGGGGGWTRCAGAATCAGCTCAGAAACTTCCCCCATGGCTGATGGAGCCAAAGCCAGCTGGSTCCAGGACRGACACACCACTGGGAAAACGGATTTAAGAAGGGAGAAAATCCTGCACAAYTGCAGCTGGAGAGAGGAGTGAGAATTTGTGAGAGGAGCAGCTCTACACAAACCCCCAGGGTGCTGAAGAAGGAGGGGGGAGGAGRTGCTCCAGGCACTGCAGCAGCRATTCCCATGCAGCCCGTGGGGAAGGCCATGGTGAGGCAGCTGTGTCCATCTCCCTGTGCTAAGGAGGTGGAGAAAGGAGTGAAGTTGAGCCTGGGAAGAAGGGAGGGGTGGAATGAAGAGGTTTGAAGATTTGGACTTTTTTTTTCATTACCCTACTGTGACTGGATTGTTAATAAATTAAACTAATTTCCCCAAGTCTCTTTTGCCCATGACAGTAGYTGGTGAGTGATATCTCCMCTTCCTTATTCTGAYCCTGTGTTTCTTCTTCGCTGCCCAGCTGAGGAAGGGAGTGACAGAGCATCTTTGGGGCACCTGCTGCCCAGCCAGGGTCAGCCCACTGCAGTATGGTTCCCAGCTCAGGATTACAGGGGGTTCATGTTTAATTCATAACTTTCTGATTTTSAATTCCACATTGAAAATACTGAGAATGGCTTGAAGATCTATGGGGAGGCAGTTTAAATTAAGAGAATAAAAACCAGCCCAGCACTGCAAGCCATGAGGAATCTTTTAGCTGGAGACAATCTGATGTTTATAACACGTTACCTGTTTTTGTCCAACTGCAAACATACTCTGATGAGAACCTGGTTTTGTTTTGCTCCCCTGGGCACGTCTTGCCTTAAGCTGAACCGGGGCTTGTGTTGGTCACCAGGTAATAAAGGGAATGAGGTATCAGCTACGTGACCCGCTGGTCTGGGAAGATGAAGTTTTCTTGCCTCTCGATTCCTCAGAGATTTTCTACCCTTGTTGTGTGACTGTCTTGCCCTGGGGTTGATCCCTTGCTTACCAGAACTGACGAATTTCCTTTCTCCGCAGGGGACACTACACAGAAAATGAGATCTGCACAGTATCCTACCCCAGCAGAATTGGATGCTTATGCTAAGAAGGTCGCCAACAATCCCCTGACCATAAAAATCTTTCCAAACAGCGTCAAGGTTCCCCAGAGGAAACACATACGCCGTACTGTGAACGGACTCGATACTTCAGGCCAGAGGTACAGCCCCTACCCATCTCAGGCCACCACAAAAACGGGCCTGCTGGCCATAGTGAAATCTCCAGCGAAAGGAATCATCAAGGACTTTGACGGGACGCGCGCGCGCCTGCTGCCGGAGGCGATGATGAACCCCCCCTCCACGCCGTACGTTGCACCAAGCACTTTATCCCACCCCCAGGCGCTCGCTCGCCAGCAGGCTCTCCAGCATGCACAGACTTTGCCGCACCCCCAGAGCATCCCGCAGCACCCTCAGGGTATTCCACAGCCACCCAGCTTACCGCACCCTCAGGGGATCCCGCAGGCGCTGCCGCACCCGCAGAACATGCAGCAGCCGCAGGGCTTGCAGCACCCGCAGAGCATGGCACACCAGACCCTGCAGCACCCCCCGAACCCGCTGCTGCAGCCGGGTTTACATGGAGGCAGAAAGATGCCGGATGCAGACGCGCCGCCGAATGTGACCGTGTCTACCTCAACCATTCCCCTCTCTATGGCTGCCACCCTGCAGCAGAACCAGCCACCGGACCTGAGCAGCATTGTGCACCAGATTAACCAGTTCTGCCAGGCCAGAGCTGGCATTAGCACTACCTCAGTGTGTGAGGGACAGATTGCAAACCCCAGCCCTATAAGTCGCAACCTGCTTATCAATGCAAGTACCAGGGTATCTACTCACAATGTCCCTACACCCATGCCTTCCTGTGTGGTGAACCCTGTCGACCACGCTGCTGCTGCTATTCCTCCTGCCTCTGTTAATGTGCCCATGGTCAATATTAACAGGGTGCCACCCGCCTACCAGAACGAAATCAAATCGGTCGCGTGGAACCAGCACCAGCTTGCACATCTGCAGCAAATGTGTGGGGATGCTGCTGGGCCTGCTGGACTCGCAGGGAAGCACCCTCAGAGAGAGATTGCAGGGCAGAGTTTCCCTGGTAAAACCTCCAACTACCCTCAAGAACTGTGCATGGGCCAGTCCTTCAGCTTGAAGCCCCCCATGGAGAAGCCTACGCCTTCTCCGCCCGTGAACGGGTTGCAGGGACCTTTGCCATAYACCAATGGGCACTATTTCCAGCCCCTCTGGAATAACATTCTGCCCACGCCCAACAGTGACAGCTCTGGGTCCCAGGACCTCGCCATGCCTTTCCACGGGGGACAGCCAGCGGGAGCGCCGCTGGATTGCGCAGGAGGAACTCATTTCAGAGCTGGAGCTGGCYCATCCAGCCAGAATAATGTGATGCAGACCATGGATTACCTAAGTGGGGACTTCCAGCAGTCCTGCTTCCGAGACCAGAGCATGGCTGTGCTGGGAAAAGTCCATCGGCCTCCCATGAACCGAGCACCTGAACCAACCGATAGTCGAAATCTTCATATTCAACACCCAGGGTATAGATAGGCTGCAGTCACTTTCACAGACAAAAAAAAAAAAATTATAGGTTTTAGTCTTAATTTTAATTAATAAGCAAGGYGTTTTTAACTTGCAAACTTGTGTGATCATTATAGTACCCATTGGAAGAAGACATACTGTATATTTAAAGAGCTTTGCTTGCATGTTATCTCTCTCCTTTATGCATCAAATATTTAACATGCCTTTTGTGTCAAAGAATTTCATTACACTACTTCACGCCACAGCTGTTTCCTCACCGCAGAGTCCCCTTTGTGCAGCTTTTTTATTGTTTTTTTTTGCCTTCTGCTGAGCAGCTCCTCGCTGGACTGAGGTTGAGTTGCTGCAGGGTTTCGCAGTTGCATCTGTTCTCCAGCTCCGGCGAGAGCGAGGTAGCGTAGCTGCTTCCATTTCCATCTCAATTTCCTCACAAGATTAAGAGCAACAGAATTTTGTCAGGGAGTAGGGCTTATTTTCAACTCGAAAGCCCATTTCATTAATGCATTAAACATTGACCATTTGCACTGTCTAGAGGCCTGTGTAATTGAAAAAGAGCCTGCGTTTGAACAGAGCCAGCTAGGGGTATGTATTTCGGCTTTAATACAGGGAGAAGCTTTTCAGCTGTTTCTTGCCCACGTTTATCATTTAGACTTTGTCCAAAGTCAGAAGTCTCTGGCAGATTTTTCTGACATTTTCTGTTTTCTGGACAGGGTATGGTGGAGGAGGGGAGCGGCAGGTTTGGGACGAAGGCAGCCCCAGGGAGCTGCTTTTCTTCGTGTTCCCCCTCCCCAYTGCCCTTCCAGCATCCTCAAAGCTCACATTGTCTGAACCCCTCGCTGCTAGGAGTCTGGCCAGCCTGATGTGAAGGGAATCCAGACCCACTGACAACTCCAAAAAGGGTTCAGCCACTTCTCTGGTAGCCAGGATTACTGTCAGGGTGAGGAGGAGATGTAGCTCAGCCTGTCCCCGGTGCAGCGAGCACGGTCCCRCTGTGGGATGGTTGGAATCAAAGCTCCTCTCACAAACCACCGTGGGATTGACAGTCCCCTGTCCCTCTCCATCAAAACACCCCAGCRGATTTAATGGAACAATTCTTCTCCCTGGGAATTAGCGAAGCTATTTTTAACATCCCTTTTTCCCAGGGTTTCGGTGCCTAACTCCTTCTGTTCCTTTCCCACGTCACTTCCAGCAGCCAGTCAGTCAGTGACTGTAGGACACTAACTACTGGGTAACCTCAGCATCTTGTTCTCCTCAGTGTACCAAAACATCCCTTTCCTTTCTAACAGCCCAATTTGTTGTAAGTAGAAAATTCCTCATCTCTGTTAACGAGACTAATACTTGAACATAATGATCACAATCAAGTTTGGAAATTAAAAAAAAAAAAA
>NW_026623394.1:1433776-1502125 GCF_030028575.1 Malurus melanocephalus
AAGAAGAAAAACATTTAAAAAAATAAATGCATTGATTCTTTCTATGTACACTGGCTAAAAATATTGCTCTACACTGTAACTTTTAAGTGTAATATTTCTGTATGAATGTCGCCTGGTAGTGTGGGTTTGAGTAGCATTGTGTATGGGTGAACCCACTGGCCTCTGCCATCCACTGGCCTCCCTCACAGCCCTTGGAAAAACAAAGCCTTAAGTATTTGCTCCTTGAACTTTCTTTAATGAGCATGGTTTAAAAATCTTAAAAGACATCATACAAAATTTAAAAAAAAAAAAAAAAGTTAAAAAAAATAACAAGTTTTGAAGTGACGTCATAGTTGGCTAGAGATTCTTAAAAGTTTTTCGTAAATGGGAAAATTAGAAAACATTTATTTGTATTTTTTTAATTTAGAAYGTGTAGTCCTGGGCTGTAACAAATATTTAGGTTTCAAAGCTTAGCAGAGTACGTTTCTGACTCCTTGCGTAAGTTAGTACACTTATATCATGTCATTATTTAAATTCTTTTAAGTGTACTATAACCCGTTCTTTAGTGGTAACTCCTTAGCAAAGTTAAGCAATTTGACTAAAGACGGATTAAATTATGTGTTGGCTTGTGTTGCCTTATATTTAAAAAAGGAAAAATTGCCTGATTGTGTTATGCCAAATGATAGCAACATGAAGTCCTAATTTATTGTTTATAATCGTATTCCTGCAGTCTTTGTGAAAACTGGTAAATATACATCTATGAAAGAACGAAAATCCTGAGGCTTTTCATGCAATATTTTTCTGAATCCATTCTGTTGGAGCCAGAGTTCGAGTCTGAAGCTGCTTCCCCTACAGTCACCCCCTTTGTCTTCCCCATCCCAAACCCAACCCCAGCGAGGGCTGTGCTCTGACCTCACCCCTCCCTGCCCAGTCAGTCACTGTAAGGTGTTCTGCTACCTGAGTCTGTTCCTTTTTACTAAATAAAACCTTGGCCTCTCCTCTGTTCCGTAGCCTGCTCCAAATCTTAACCCAGACTGTTATTAAAAGCTAATTTTTAACTCCTGAGAGCCTGAGCAGAGTCCTGTGCCGTGGTGGTGGTTGCCTGGGAGGTGTTTGGTGGTGTTGGCAGCACGCTGTGAGTTTTTGGGGACTGTTCTGCACAGGTACAGCCACGACCTCCGAGGCTTTGCCCCGGTACAGCAGGACCGGGAAGCAAAAATCCTGCTGAGACTCATCCAGGTGGGACATTGCTTGAAAAAAATAAGAATCATTTTACTATTAAAATATACTGAAACCTTTCCTTTTGGTCTGGGAGTGAGATTTTTCTTTGAACCAACCCTTTTCACCTTTGCAGCAGCCCTGTTGCGTTGGGCTCTCCATCCTTCCCTGCTGCATCCCTGAAGAGAGGCTCTGTCCTGCCTCATTCCAGGTGGAATGTTTGGGGCACAGGTTGGATGTGTGGTGTAGGTGCCCAGGGTGGGGGTYTGGCWGTGGCACTGCCACCAGGGTGAGRAAGRGAAGAGCCTTGTGGTGCCACGTGGGGTAGGAGCTGTGCCCTGCTCTCCTGGAAACGTGGAAAAACCTCCTGTGGTTTTATCTCTGCCCAGTGCAGAATTAGGGGGACCCAAAAGGCAGAATTAAGGGGGTGCTCTCCCAGGAGCCCCACATGGGTGGTCACCAACCTTTGGGGCACACGCTGCTGCTCCTCTTGCCTTTCTGTCCATCTGTCCATCCGTAGGTCAGTGCCTTCCCCAGCACAAGGCTCTGCTCTGCTGGATCCTGGCTGCCTGCTCTGCTTGAGGAATGAGGGTCAGGTATTTTAGCATCTTTAGCACCATYGTCYYCMTTCCCACACYACCTCAGAATATCGAGGTGGAYATYAGGAAGATCCTGGGAAGGATAAACWCRAACAWRGTGTGAACCCTTCCACGGAGAATCTGTCCCATGTTTGGAGCAGTAGCTTTGAAGCTCTTCATCCATCTAGTTTGTTACAGCCCAAATCGAACATTCCTTAAATGACACTTGTGAATTTTCCTTAAGCTTTCCATGTCAGATATCTCCAGAGGCCTCGGCCGCTCCCGTGGAAACCAAACAGAGCTGTTTGCTGGGGATCACTGTGGAGAGAACTGGGAATTGCTGCTGTGTTTCATTAAACCACGAGACTGATGATTAAGGCTGCTGCTTCTGCGCTACGGGTATCAATTAGAATTTTCTTTATTATTATTTTGTCTACAGGAAAAATAAAAGAGTTCTGGTCCCTCTGGTTTAATGCAGTGTGAGTGCATGGGGCTTGTCCCAAAGGGAATTTGGGGAAAGGTCTCCGTGGATTTCTGGGATAGGAATGTGTTAGGCAGAGCCTGGCTGCCTGATCCAATAAGAGCACTGGGATTTTTTGGGAAAACAGAAAGAATCTCAGACAGAAAAGTGCTGAAATAATGTTTAAAATTAGGAGGAGGAGGAGTGGAGCAGGGGGTTTTGAGTCCTGCCAAAATTTTTAAGGGAATTTGTAACATTTGCAGTCACCTTCTGGAAGATGGRCCCTGACAGGGTTTCCTCCCCTCTCTCAGGATCATACATCTCATTTGTTCATTGCTTCCCACCCTCACAACGACACAACTCAAACCCCATCTCCCGTGCTCGCTGCAAACCTGAGTAGCAAAATTATTCATTCCTACAGTTCCCAGTGCTCCCCAGACACTGGACATTCGGTTCCCACATGGTTTTCCTGGAATTTGGGCTAAACCAGCAGCTTAGCCCAGCTAAGCTCAGCCAGGAAGAGCTGTTTGCCCACAGGCACTGCTGCATCCCTCTCCAGCATCTGGAAATTCCACGAGAGCAGCTGCTCCGTCCATCGGAGCTTCAGRATCCTCCTCTCCTTTGACTCGAAGCTTCTTTGGTGTCTGATTTCTTCRTCCATCCCCCCAACAGGAAGAATCTCTTCTGCAAGGGCTTTTCATGAGACTTTCTCATCATCTTTGCATCGAGTTGGATGCTGGAGCGAGGATCTGGTGGATAACGAGCCAGCAGGGATTTGATGTGAGCWGCTGCTGCTTCCACCGAGGAGTCACCTGCAGCCACAGCCAARCTGGGGGCTCCAAGCTCCATCCAACCTTTTAAAACTCCTCCTTTAGAGCCAAACAGATTTTTCTTCCAAAGATTTTGACCCAAAGTAGGCAACGCACAGATGTTCTCTGCAAGCTCCATCAACTTGTTCAGAGAGGAGCAACGTTTGGGGATGCTGCAAAAAATCCGAGCTGGAAAAAAGTCCTGCTCTTTGTGGAGTCCTGGGGGGCTCAGGGGGTGGAGGAAAAGGAAAAATGAATGTTGTGGTCATCTCCTGGAGGAGCAGACATTGAACACCCTCCAGACTCCTTTTGGATTCTCTTCAACGCTCAGCAGAGTCAAACTGCAATAAAATTACCGGAGTATTTTATCTGCTTGGTTTAAGTTAATTTCAAAGCARTTGGGTACACACTGTTGATTCTGCTGGGGTGGCTGCAAGTCTGAGAGAGGCAGCGACACTGAAGTGAAATGGCACCAAAAAACTGCTGTGAAACCTTGGCAACTTTCACTGCCCTCAAACTCCTCGGTTTTGGGGGGCAAATTGGGAGGGAGGGGGCACAGGAGGGTCTTTAATAAAGAAAAAAATCTGTCCCACATTTTTTTCCCTATAAAACATCAATGTCTGATTTCATTGTGTTGTAGAAGATCAAAAATCAGCACAAATTAGGGCTCTGTGGTGTGAGAAGATTAAGTTGCTTTGCCAAAAAATCCTCCCTATCTACATCCCAAAGATGTTAAAAAGATTTGGGGTTATTTAGGGCATCTCCACTGTGGTGAGGATCTTACACGGGCAAAGGGGCCTCCAGGTGGGGTCTCCCTCGATCTTTGGGGTATTTAAATAAAGGTTTTCCTCTCTGGTTTGAGCATCTTCTGAAGTTCTTTCCAGTGTCCCAGCAGAGCAGGGAGCGAGCTGGCAGAACAAACCTTTAGAATAAACCCTCAAACCAACAAGTTTCCAGGAAGTTTTATTTTTAAACTTGATATTTGAAGCTAAATTTAGCAGCAAATCGATTTGTCTCCCTCTCCTCCCTGAGCACTAAGAGCATCTCCTCCTCCTGCTGCTGCTGCTGCTGCTCCGCAGCCCAGGCCTCGCTGGGAATCTCTCCCGTTTCCTGGGAACGCTGAAGGTTAAGAGGTGCTCCAAGATCCGCCTGACATTTCCAGACGTGCCCAGGTGAGCGGAGCTGCTGGAGAGCGGCACCCAACGGCTCATCCCACGGATGAGGCTGGAAAGGGCAGGAAAARGGGAAAATCAACCCAAATAAAGGGTGGGAGTTGGTCTCTGATGGGGGACGAGGCCAACTCCAAGCTCCTGGGGTTGTTTTTTCCCTCCTTGGCTTCCTTGAGCTCATCCAGGAGTTGCTGCCCAGCATTGCTTCCCGCTGCAGCTGGAACTTTTAGTTCATAAATAATATATGGATTTTTATTTTATTTTATTTCTTTTAAGGCAACTGGTTGGRACAAGTGTGGCCCAGTCAAAAGGACAGGGCTGTCTCTGTACCCTCTGTGTGTATGAGGGGTGTGTATATTCACACACAAATAAAAATACATAATGCAATGTACATAAAAAATATAAAATAAAAAAATATCAAATGTAATGATAAAATTTATAAATAGCTATTAAATATRAAATATATAATAAATATGAAAGGTGACGTGTCACCTACATATAGATTTATTTATAAATGTAGATATATTCCATATCTATATTTTTATATATACCAATTATTATATTATTATATTATTATTTATTAATATATATTATTATTATATATAATATATTATTATTATATTGATATATACATATTTATATAGCTAAAATTTCTAAAATATAAAATCTATGTAATATAAAATACTGAAATATTATTAAATTATATTATATTGATGTCTGTAATTTCTATATAAAAACATAAATAGAAGTATATAATATAGAGAAGACTAAAATTTTAAAAATATTTTTAAAGTACTATACATAAAAATTTATATGTCAACTATAAAATAAAATATGAGCATATGTATGAATAAAAATTCTATTTAATATCAATTATAATAATTTGTTATTATAATAATTACATATTATAATGGTTATAATTTTTTCATTAATATGTACTATAAGGCTATAAATTTCCATTAACACCCTGTCTGCCCAATGTCCCCCCTCCCCTCGGTCCCCGGTTCCCCCCGGTGCAGCCGCCGGTCCAGGAGCGGCCCCGCGAGCACCGCGCGGCGGCGCCACCGAGCCGAGCACCGGGATGGGGGACAGGGGACAGCGGGAATGGGCTGGAACCGGGCACCGGGATGGGGGACACGGGACAGCGGGATGGGCTGGAACCGGGCACGGGAATGGGGGACACGGGACAGCGGGACGGGCTGGAACCGGGCACCGGTATGGGCTGGAACTGGACACTGGGATGGGCTAGAACCGGACACTGGGACGGGCTGGAACCGGGCACGGGAACGGGCTGGAACCGGGCACTGGGATGGGGGACACGGGACAGCGGGAATGGCATGGAACCGGGCACCGGGATGGGGGACACGGGACAGCGGGATGGGCTGGAACCGGACACGGGAATGGGCTGGAACCGGACACGGAATGGGCTGGAACCGGGCACCGGGATTGGGCCAGAACCGGGCCCTGGGATGGACTAGACCCGAACACTGGGACGGGCTGGAACCGGGCACTGGGATGGGCTGGAACCGGACAGAGGGATGGGCTGGAATCGGGCACGGGACAGCGGGAATGGGCTGGAACCGGGCACCGGGATTGGGCCAGAACCGGACACTGGGATGGGCTGGAACCGGGCACTGGGATGGGCTGGAACCGGACAGTGGGATGGGACAGAAACGGGCACTGGGACGGGCTGGAACCGGGCACTGGGATGGGCTGGAACCGGACAGTGGGATGGGCTAGCATGGGTCACCAGTACAGGCTGATCCCGGGCGCACTGGGCACCAGTATGGGCAAGAACTGTCCATCATTAGGGGCTGGCATCAGGCTGGCACTTGGCACGAGTTTGGGGTGACAGTGGGTGCCAGAGTGGACACCGGACACCAGAATGGGGCTGCATTTCGCTCCACTGCCGGACTGGCACTGGGCACCAGCACAGGCTGGCACTGGGCAGTGGTGTGGGCTCGTACTGGACACCAGTATGGGCAGAAACTGGACACCAGTACGGGCAGAAGTGTCGCCAGTTCCCCGTGGTGCCACACCGGGCTGGCGCCTGCCCCGAGGGACATTCCCAAGTGGGAAAATGGGGTGTGGGGACCCCCCTGCCGGGAGTGCTGCCCCCCAGCYCCGCCGGGGCCGCAGGGTGCAGCTAATTAAGGGCTAATTGCATTWAGCCGGAGCAGCACTAATGCAATTGTGGGATTATCCTGCAGAGACAGCGACCCCCCCATTGCTGCCGGGSTGACCGGGAGGGGTCAGACACTCGGACCTGGGGCCTGATCCAGCCCGACCCCCCCAGTCTGCCCTGGTGCCCCCCACCAGTGCCCACCCCCTGTCTGCTCAGGGTCCCGGCCTCCCCCGGGGCGTTAATTACCCAATTACGGCAGCGCTAACGAGGGGCTGATGGCACAGAGCAGGGGACTTGCAGGGAAACAGCCCCCGGGGCTGGCGACCCCCCCCAGCCGGGCACATCCCAGTGATTACCGAATTAACCGGCTCCATCTGAGCCCGTCTGCTGCCGGGATGTGGGTCAGGGATTTCCYCTCTCCGTGCCCCCCACCCAGGCCCGGCTCTCCCTGTCCCCAGCACCCCCAGGAGCACCCCCTGATCCCGCCCTCCCGATCCCGGCAGGCACAGGAACGAGGGTCAGGCTGAGGAAGGAGGTTCAGGCGGCCGTAATAAATACAAGAAAAGTTTATTGGAAAGAAAAAGAAGTGGGGAGGGGGCAGCAGCCCCAGCCCGGGGTAATAAATAACAACCTGGGGGGCACCAGCTTACAAAATACGGCTCTGGGCAGTGGGGTCCTGCGGTGTCCCCAGCGAGGCTGGCGGGGGCTGCTGGGCACCTCGGGGAGGGGCTTAGGGGGCCCAGCCCCCCGGGACCCCCGGGCACCTGAGGAGGGGCTGCYGGACAGTCCCAGCCCCGGGAAGGACGTGGGGACAGCCCCGTCCCYGCCTGTCCTGAGAGCCACCGCAGCGTCCCCAAGCCGGGGACACCGGCTGCGGGCAGGGGCTCAGCACCAGCTGGGGCACCCCTGGGAGGGCACCCCGGTCACACCCTGTCCCCCTCCGGGGCTCAGGCCAGGATCTTCTGGGGGATCTCCACCGAGGCCTTGATGAAGATGGCGTTGTCCCGCACGTAGTTCCGTTTCCTGATGTCCTCGTGCGAGATGAACTTGGGGTAGCCGAAACCCAGGGTGCTCTCGTCCAGGGAGCTGCGCGAGGCTCCCGGCTTCTGGAAGTTCTTCCAGTTGGGGTCGGGGTGGAAGGTCTCGGTGATGTGCTGGGGCTTGGAGAGCGAGGGGTCGCTCTGGTCCAGCAGGGAGAAGGTGACGCGGTAGGAGAAGGGCCACTCCAGCAGGTTGTCGTACTCGCCCGGCAGCACGCGGATGTAGACGGAGAGGTGGCTGCTCTCTCCGCTGCCGTTGCCGTTGAGGAAGGCCGACACCTGGAGCTTGTAGCCGTACTTGTGGGTGTAGAACGGGGGGCTGAAGAACTCGTAGTTGCTGCGGGCTTTGGCCTCCTGCAGCTTGCGGGCGTAGTCGGCGATTTTCCAGATGAGGRTCCCGTCGCTGCTCACCGACAGCTCCTCCACGTCGCGGCGCAGCTCCAGGATCTCCTGGCGCTGCCGGCTCACCAGGGCACACACCATGCCCAGGTGGGCCTTGGTGCTCTCCTCCAGGTGCCGGCCCATGGCCAGCTTGGGGCACTGCGGGGACAGYGGGACGGTCAGCGGGAGGGTGCTGGGGACAGCGTGGGGATGTGGGACAGGAGGATGCCATGGGGGTAACATGGAGGCAGCGCTGGAGTGTGGGAGTACCGGAGCAGGACAGGACAGGGATGTCACAGGGACACTGGGATGGGGTGGCAGGGGGACTCTGGGGTGGCAAACACCGGGGTGAGGCAGGACAAGGACCCCACATGGATGGGACTGAGCACAAAGGACAGGACAGACATCAGGGGCGGTGTGGGGATATTGTGGGGCACAGGCATGACAGGGCAGGGATGGCACCCCATGTCCAAGGACACCGGGCTGGTCACAGGGACACACTCACCCGGTGCTTGCAGCCAGCCTCCTTGAAGGGGCACAGCAGCATGGCAGTGTTGCAGCTCTCCTTGAGATGGGTGGGCACGTCCTCCCGGGCGATGCTGGGCGTCCCGCACTGGTTGGGGCAGGGCACRGGGTACCGGGGACACTGGTACTGGTGGTTCTGGGAAGGGACAGTGGCCATCAGCTGGTGCTGGGGGCCAGCAGGGTGAGGGTCCCCTGTCCCCGAGGCCCTGTCTTACCTGGATGGTGTCAAAGACGAACTCCTTGGCGCAGTAGGTGCAGGGCTGGGTGCGCTTGGGGCACTCGGCCAGGGCGTGCTGGGACAGCAGGCGCCGCATCATGCGCGCCCCGCACTTGTTCTCGCAGTACACGCTCTCCTGGGGACACGTGCCCTGGTGGCCCTGGGGACAGTGACAGCATCATCACCCTCTGGCCGCCCTCACCAGCCAGCCGTGCCATGTTTAGGGCCGTAAGGTGCCCTCATGGCCAGGGGCCACACAGATCAGGAGCCCCCCTGTCCCCGCACCCCACAAGGCTGTGCCCCCACAGTGTCCCCAGCCAGGCTCTGTCMCCATACCTAAGCTGTGTCCCCACAGTGCCCTGCAGCCCACTGGGGTGCACACACATCCTGGCTACACCCCCATGATACCCCCACCACGGCCATGTCCACCATGGCACCCCGGTCACCTGTGTCCCCCACAGTGTCCCCCACCACGGCCATGTCCACCATGGCACCCTGGTCACCTGTGTCCTCCACAATGTCCTCCAACACTGCCCACCACCATGGCACCCTTGTCACCTGTGTCCCCCACAGTGTCCTCCAACACTGCCCACCACCATGGCACCCTTGTCACCTGTGTCCCCCACAGTGTCCCCAGCACTGCCCACCTCGAAGGCCTCCCCGGTGAAGTCGCTGGCGCAGAACTCGCACTTGACCCTGCGCTTGGGGCAGCCGTGCTGGACGTGCTCGGGGAGGTCGCGGCGGCTCAGTTTGGCGCTGCACCGGTTGGGGCAGGGGATCACGTTGAAGCCGCAGGTGCCGAGATGGGCCTGGGGGGCACAGGGATGGTGAGGGGGACCCACACGGGGGAGAAATTTGGTTGCCCCCACCCTCTCAGATCCTACCTGGAGGTGCTTGATGAGCCCRCTCCAGCGGCAGCCCTCCTCGCTGTGGATGCAGCGGATGGCCAGGCTCAGCACCTGCGCCTCCAGCTCGGGGTCGGGGTAGATCTGGAGGGGCAGCAGTGGGGTCTCAGCATCCCAGAGCCCCCAGCACAGCCTGGCTGGCAGCCGTGGGCACGCTGCCCGGGGCCGGATCCCCCCCAGCACGCCAACAAGCGCCCTTTGTCGGGAGCGGGTTTCCGCTCCCCGGCCCGCGGCACAAAGGGCTCTTGCTTCCGCCCCGGCGCCCGTGCCAGCCCGGCGCTGCTGTGCCAGGCGCTGTGCGGAGCCGGGGGACGGCCCCTTGGCGGGGATGTCCCCTCGGAGCGGGGACCCATCCCTGTGCCAGGCTCACCTTGGCGTAGTCCAGAGGCAGCTGGTCCTCGGGGCACTTGAAGACGCCTTCGCTGCAAAACACAGAGGGCTCGGGGTCACTCGGGGCCGGGGAGCGGCGCGTCAGCGGTGACACAGCCGCGATGTCCCGGCGGGTCCCCGCCATCCCGGCCCAGGACACGGCGCTATCCCTCCTCGCTCACCCCGTACCAAACCCAGCCGCCCCCCTGGGGGAACCACGGCTCTAATCCCGCTCCATCTGTCTGAGCTGGGAAATGCCCTCGCCAGACACCCCCCCGGGCAGCCCCCGCCCCCCCGGCCGGGCACGGCGGCCCCGCTCCCCGGGGGCCTGGGCCAGCCGCCGTGAGCGTGGCACCATCTGGAGCCCCGGCAGCCCCTCGCCCGTCCCGTCCCCCGGGATTACGGAGGGTGCCGGCGGCTGGCCAGGATGGGGCCGGCAGGGGCCRGAGAGTCCGCAGCCCCAGGTGCTGGGGCCCAGGGGAGGCAACAGCTGGGCGCCAGATGTGCAGCCCCGATGCRTGGCCCCGGGGCTCCTGCTCCACAGGAAATGGCCCCATCAGCCAGCACGGGGACAGGCAGCCGTTCGGGAGGGGTCCCCATCCTGCTGGGCCCCCAGGATGGGGTGGTCATCTCAAGAGCTGGCCCCGAGGTGGGAAGGGGCCTGCTCTGGGATGGACGCAGGGACAGAGCCAAACAGGCAGCCTGGTCTGTGACAAGGCTGGCCAGGAGTCACCATCACCWCTGGTCCCCACACTGCCGTGCCCAGTGAGGGTGTCCACGCACCRTCCCCGATGGACACCGGGGTGGGACACCACAGCTGCTGCATACAGGGACACGCAGCAGGGACACACCGGCACCCTGGTGTCCCTGTGGTGGCACCGGACCAGGCTGCCCTGCCTGCAGAGATCCTGTGCCCTTGGCAGGCACTGCTGTGGCCTCGACCGGAGCTGCCAAGTGGATGTGAGACGCAGGGACAGAGCCAGCACTGCCGCCCGGCACGCGCCGGCCACAGCACGGTCACATCTGCGGCCACCACCCCGTGCTGGGGGTGCAAGGGAGCCCCAGGAAGCACAGCCGAGTGGGGTGTGGGGTGTGGGGTGTGATTCACGTGGGGCACGGCTGCAGTCAGCTCTGCCACGTGCCCGCCGTGTTTGTTGCAGGTGGTTTTTGCGGGAGTCATCAGACATCCGCCGAGATAAGGGGCTCCCAGACAGGGCGAGCACCAGCCCTTCCCGGGGAGCCCGTGACGCTGCCTCGTGGCTGGTGGCACTCCCTCGTGGCTAGTGGCACTCCCTCGTGGCTGGCAGTGCCCTGTGGCTGGTGGCACTCCCTCGTGGCTGGCAGTGCCCTGTGGCTGGGGTCACCCCGCTGCCTTTCCAGGCCCGCCAGGCGTGCCCGCACCCCGTGCACGGTGTTGGGGTGCTGGGGCTGCTGGGGAAGTGGGACGATGACCCGAAGCCAGCGCCTAATCCCCGACAAAGCCTCCCCATTCCTCACGCTTGGCCGGGCAGGGAATGTGCTGAGGCAGCACCCGGGGGRACCGTCCTTGCCTCTGACCTTCACGGCGTGTTGGGGCACAGCGAGGTGACGGGGCGGGGAACCCCAGCACCCCCGGGAACCCCCGGCACCCCCTTCCCAGCGCCGCGRTGCGGCTGGAGGGCTCAGCACACGGGATCCCCAAACTCAGCCGGGACAAACGGGGTGTGCTGGGCTGGGGGGACCCCGGCGCTCGTTCCCCCCGGCAGAGCGGAGGTGCGGGCAGGAAGGGTGCGGGGGGGAACAGATGCGCTCTGACACGTGCCCCGGGGAACGCCCGGTTTCACAGAAACCGGCCCCGCTGACGGTGGCTCCCGGGAGCCGTCCCCGGGCGAAGGTCGGCCCGGCGGGGAAAGGCGGGGAAAAGCCCGGGGTGACGCTTGTCACCGCCCGGGGACAGCACGGGCACCCCCGCGCCGCGCCCCGCGGGACCCCCGGCCCTGCACCGAGTGCGGTGACCGGGAACCGGGGCAGCGCCGGCCCCGCACGGGCCCCCGGGCTGCCGGCACCGGTACCGGGGGTCCCGAACCTCGGGGTGAGCAGAGACCCCGGCTCCTCGCTACCGGCCAACGCACGGTGCCGGGTCGCGCTCGCCCGTGGGTTCGGGGTACCGAATGGCCGTACCCCCCCACCCCCCAAACACCCCCGGCCGCTTCCTCCGGTGGGGCCRGGACAGGAAGGGGTTAAGCTCGAATCTCGAAACTCGCCGCTCCGGGCTTCACCGGCCCTCCTCTTCCTCCTCCTACTCCTCACCGAAAGGGGCCACGGGCCGCTGCACCCGCGGGGCGGCTGTCACGGGCTGGGCGCGCCCCGCACCCCCTCCCTGCCCCGGGGCACCACCGGGCATCCCGCACCTTTCCCTGGCCCGAGGCATCCCCGGGCGTCCCGCACCTTTCCCGAGGCACTCCTCGCTTTTCCCGGGGCACACSGCAGCCGTTCCCCGGCCCGAAGCACCCCCGGGCACCCCGCATCTTTCYCCAGGGCACCCGCACCCCCAGGAAYCCCGCGCYCCTTCCCGGGATATSCCGCATTCCCTCCMGGGCCCGGGGCATCCGCACCCCCGTGCACCCCGCACTCCAACACCGGCCCAGGGCACCCCGCACCCCTCTCCGSGGCACCCCCGCCCCCGGCGGAGGCCTGGGGGATGGGGGGAGCACCCGCTGCCCCCCGGGATGCGGAATCCCGCATCGGGCGGTGCGGGGCTGCGTGACCGGGGTACCCACGGGGGACGGGGGCGCGGAGTAACGCCAGGTCGGGTSGCCCGTGAGGTGATGCGGGGTCTCACCTGAGGAACTCCTGCAGGCAGGTGTCGCAGAAGCGGTGACCGCAGGTAGAGACGCGGACGGGCTCCCGCATGGGCTTCCCGCACAGCGGGCACAGCACCCGGCGCCGCGGCCGCTCCAGCAGCTTGTAGTCGTAGCCCGGCATCCCGCCGCCGCCCCGCGCCCGCCGCCGCCGCCCCGCGCCCGCTCGGCTCCGCGCTCCGTGCCCGGCTCCGCCCGGGGGCCGGACGGGGCGGTGGGACCGGACTGAGCCCGCCCCGCCACGGGGGACGGCACCGCCGCCGCCACCGCCCCCCGCCCGGACCCCGCCTCCCGCCGCACGGGGGGGATGGAGCGGCCCCGGCACCGCGGGGGATCGGGGAGCATCGCATCGGGGACGGCCCCTCCGAGGGGTTTGGGGAGCAGCACATCGGGGACAGCCACCCTGGGGACTCGGGGAGCACCCCACCGGGCACGGCCCCTCTGGGGGGGTTTGGTACCCACCGCACTGGGAACAGCCACCCCAGGGGTTTGGGGAGCATCGACATCACCTCATGCCCGGCCCCCTCACCCACTGCAGCCTCCCTTGGCCCAGAGGGCGCGCATTGCGGTGTCCTCACTGACCCTACGTGCCCTCCTTGGCTCGGATGTGTCCCAGGGGTGCCACACTCCTGCAGGCAGCCCGGGGCCACAGTTGTGCCCCTGAGCGAGGCCGGAGGTGGGACACAGCTCCTGTCACAGACAGCAGCTCCTGTCCTGGCTGTTACCCCCAGCAGGACACGGAGGGGACACCATGAGCCCCCCACGCCACGGGCACGGGGGGGACACACACTCTCGTGGCTTTGTGCCGGGAGCTCACACCCCAGGCTGCAGCCAACAGCCTCCCTCCAGCCAGGGTTTATAACTGAGCAAGAGCCTGGAGGAGGGAGAATAAAAGCAAATCTGTCTGGCTCCAGCCCCCTCGTCACTCTTTGAGAAATCAGAGCAGCATATGGGAGTATTTGCCCCTTTCCCCAGAGATGGAGCCGAGCAGATGACAGGCTGTGAGCATGTGTTAGTCCCACCAACGCTCACTCCAGCCAGCTTCCCATTAAGGGCGGCAGTTGCTCCAGACCCAAATGTTAGCAGTTTTCAATTAGCAAATGGCAGAGGAGAGGGATTCCTGGGGGACACGCTGAGCAAGTCGAGCTCTATCACTTGTCACTCAAGGAGCTCACGTTACCCTTCTCCCCGAGAGGCTCTGCTTAAAATAAAACCCTGCAGCAGCCCGGGGGGAGGCAAGGCAGCCTGCTCGCTGCCAGAGCTGCCAAGGAGGGGATGGGTGGTTCGCTCCTGGGGTTACCCCGAGGGGTGGCAGCTTGTTCTGAGCTGCACCGGGGCTYCCAAATATCAGGGAACCTTGCACTGGGGTACACCGGGCACGAGCTGCCATCAGCACGGGATGTTCCAAGAGACGTGAGTAACTGCTCGGGTGATGGAGAGCGCTGAGCTAAACTTTAACCAGCTCCCGGTGACACTGGAAACCTGGCAGGTAAAAACAAGTGACAGGGGGCAACTGTACGGGGAGCAACAGGCACCTGGAGCCGGGGCTGGGGCGCTCCCCGGCTGGGTTTGCTCAGGGCTGGGACACCCCGAGGGCAGGATCTGCCGGCAGCTCCATGGCCCAGCTGGTTCTGCCACTCTGCCAGCACGCCCCAGAGCCAGGCTGTCTCCAACGAGAGATAGGCACTACCCTGACACGCTGTGACCTGGCCCTGGCTARAAACCGTCCCTGGACACAAGGTTCAGGCCAAAAGGACGGGTCCTTGGTATCCTGGGGGGTGCTGGGACTCCAAAGACAGGACACATCAGCCCTGTAAACACAGGCAGCCTGTGCCTCCGATGACAGCCGTGAAACAGCTGACTTTTATCATTATTTACGGCTTCTCTTTGATGTTTTTTAAATTATTCTTCCCTAACCTCACTGAAAAGCATCTCTGCTAATTAGCCAGGAGCTGACAAAGCCATCAGAAGGTGCTGGCTGTGCCGGCAGGGCGGCTGGGAGGTGTCAGACCCTGCAAACAAAGATCCCTCCTTTTCCCCTCTCCCTAAGCAAAGCCCTCCCCGCGCTCAACATCACAGCCAGGCATTTGTCTCACACAAAGGCGACACTCAGGGCAATTCCCTTTGTGGAGGTGATATGTTCCCTGTYCTTCATGATGGGTCGCTTCTTGAACCCATCTGGGCTCGGAGAGGCCTCTTGTCCTCTCCCCCAGCCTCTCCCTGCCGCTCCATCCCTCCGCCTTGCATTTAATTCAAACTGGAGGGACAGAAAACCGACGCTCCGGCTTCTAAAGAAGTTAAGGTGGAGCCTTTCGCCGCAGGGAAAGGAGTGGGGAGAGTCCTCTCCCGGCTTCTGGGRCCCGTGCCCAGGGAGGGCAGGGGTAAGGGATCGAGGGGGACGGACAGAGGGACAGCAGCCGCATCCGCTGCCAAAAGCCTCGTGGGAATGAGGATACGACCTCGACAGAGGTGCCGGAATCAAAACAAAYCAGCTCCGGGATCAGCGGGCGGTTTGGGCTATTTCCTGCTACAGTAATGGCCCCAAGTCAGCAGATCTTATTCGGAACAGGGACAGCCTTTCCTTGGGTGACAATGGCCAGCGGGGACACACACAGGATGCACAAGGCAGCCTCATCCCGCATCACCTCCCCTTCCCGCTCCCCTCCGGCTCTGCCTCTGCTCAGCAGGRAGAGCCGCGGGGACACCGATCCACCAGCGGTTCCACAGAACACGGGAACAAAACAAGGATAAAGGGAGAAGCCCTGAGACCTGCAGATTTCACCGGGAGCTTCTGCGGGGAAACAAAGCAGCAGACGTGAGGAATGCGAGTGGCCTATTTGCCCGGGCTGCTCGGTGCCTCCGGCAGCGCGGACATGCCTCGGCTTGTCGTTCCAGGAGCTTTTGTTGCTCGGGGCTGGGGGCCTCTTTGTTTCCTTTACCCTTTCGCCAGGCTTGGTCACAGCCCGGTATTAAATTATTCAAATCATCTCGCCGGGCTTCACAGCTGAACTCCTGCGAGGAGAGCCCAGGCTGTGAAATCCCGAGGGTTCCAGCCCTCGCCGGAGCCCCCAACCCAGCACAAAAYGCGCTGGTCCGCTCTGATTTCCCCAATCTGAAGCAAAGGATCCCACTATTCAGGCTGGTGACACCTTCAACCCCAGCAAAGGTGTCATTAAGCCATAAAACAACCGAACTAACACCAGCACACTGATAGGAACAGGAGGGCTGCACCCCTGCATTTGGCAGCCCACGGCTCCTGAAAAAGTGACGTTTTGGTGCCACCACTGACGAGACAAAGGGTGTCAGACCTCTGTGCTGCCTGCTGCTGTCCCAGCCAGCCCTCAGCCCCGGCAAGGCTGCAGCAGGAACARCAGCCCCTTCCTGTGGGATGTGTTTGAACGTGGTGTGGGGCGAGGAGAGCGCGGAGAGCTCAGCACAGACAGAAATCTGATGCTGGAAGGAGCTGGAGCTGCTGCCAGCTCTGCACAGGGAGGAGAGACAGCGGCCCAGAGGGGCTGGGAGGCAACTGAACCCAGCCCTGCAAGCACCGCGGTGCCCAGTTTGGTCTGGGAAGGGAAAATACCTTCCCTAGCGCTGGGCTGAGCCATCCCGGTAACCTGCAGCACAAAGAAAAGGACTGGCAAAACCTTTGAATTCCAGTCGGCTTCCTGGGATAGCAGGGTGTAACCGCCTGAAAAAAGCAGCTCCACAAGAAACAAAAAAGGCAGGGAAAAACCCGTGCACCCACCCTGCCGGGAGCCAAAGAGGGAGGCTGTGTCTGCAGCCAGGGCTGCACACGCCTCTCCCGGCCGGACGGGACCTGCTCCCTTCSCCAGCCGGAGCCTGGGAGGCGAGGGAAGAAAGGACAGGAGACCTGCAGAAATTCATTACTTTCCACATGACAGAGGGATCAGTTGGCTTTGACCAGAGCCCGTCGAGGTTTCCCTCATTGAAAACAGGAAAGAATCACAAAAATAATTAGAGAGATTTCATCTCAGCCAGCTTATGAAAGCACTGACTTTATACACAACAGATTGGCAACAGCACAAAGATGGATGTGAAAGGCAAGAGCATTTGCAATGTCAGACAGATCAGAGACAGAAGCTCATCAAAAAATGGCCCAGGGCAGATSTAAGTTAAAAAAAGAAAAGAAGAGGAAAGAAAATAAAGGAAAGGAAGCGACCCTTCTGGAGACAAAAAWCGTGACTCCTGTCCATAACCCATGATTGTGCCCCTCCTGCCCGCAAAGATCCCTGGTGAAAACTCATCATCTCCCTGGAAAGATCTGGGTTAGAAAACTTCAGGCACTGACAATCACTGGCTGTGTTTTGCTGCCTTCCCTAGCTCAGCTGGGAGCCAGTGAGCTGGTCAGCAGCAGGACTGAGGGGCCTGAGGACAAATGTCAGCTGGAGGATCCTCCAGCGGGCTCCTGGGGCTGGGGGAGGCTGTAATTGGAAAGCTCCAGGCAGCGTTTCAGGAGAGCTGTGCAGCACTCGTGCAGAGCTCGGCCAGCCGTGCAGGCAGGACCCTCCAAAGTGTGCTCAATAAATGGGTGAAACGTTTTAGGGGGGGATGGGAAACGACAGACTTCTCTAATTAGCAAAGAGGTTTGCATTTAGTCACCCAGCACAGCGCCTGGGGCCCTGACTCCAGACGCTGCTGTGCAAAGGCTGACAGCTCTCTCAGACACGGGGCTGTCAGCCTGGGCTTTGTAACCAGAGACTGCTTCCACGGAGCAAAACAACCTCTGTGCTCCTCACCCTTCCACACAGGCCCTGCCAGCAGGGAGGGAGGGGAAGAGCCACGGTGTGACCCCGCTGAAGGCACATCAGAGCTTTGGGGATATGCACCCCATGGCATGTCCAGGGCAGCGACKTTCAGGCACTTGATTCAATAAGTGAGACCAGCTCTGGTTCCTTGGGAACCATCGTTAGGAGCTCCCTGTTCCAGGCTGCTGCCTTGGGAGCGCAGCTGAGGAGCTCTGGAGCCTGGAGTGTGTCTGAGCCAGGCCACGTGGGCAGCAGGAAGAGCAGGATGTGGCCCCTCTCTCTCACTGGGAAGGCGACTCCTCCACGGCAGCTGAAACACAAAGGGTAAAGACCAAAATTCAGCTGGAAGCCCCCCCTTAATGAAGCTACAAAAAGTTTTCTGCCCCACACAGGCCTGATACCCAACAGATGGACACCACATTCCCTGTCCCCTTCCCTACAGGAAGCCACTGCAAGGCCTCAGTAGTGGCACAAGCCAGGCAACGCCCAGCACACAGAGCCCAAGCAGGACAAAATGCAGTTTTTTGAGGCTTGTGTTCTCCTCRTCCTACTCTCCAGCCTGGCTTCTCCCAGTGATTCTGTGTTTGCAGTGGGATTGAGAGAAGGGTGCAGCAGCAGCTCATGATAACCTGGGCAGGAGCCCAAGCCAGTCAAAAGCAGAGCTGGCCCATGGGAGGAGCAGAATGGCTGCCCCAAAGGTGGAGTGTGGCTCTCCTGTGCCAGCACCCTCCCRGGCCAGATCACAGCCAGAGCTGACAGCAGCAATGACATCACACGTGTCACTGGATCTCGTGTTCTCGCTGGAGAAATTTCCAGGCAGATTGAGCTGTGTGAAAGCCCAAATCTCAGCTCTTTACAGAGCTCTTGATGCTTTTTTGCATGCTGGCTGYTGAGGGATGCTGGGGCAGGCAACGCTGCTGCCCTCACACTGCTGAGTTTGCACTCCCAGTACTGGGACAGGACAAGGTTTCAGGCAGAGGGACAGCAGTGGGGCTGCACATTCAGTCTCTGCTCTTACAGAGCTGCAGGTGGGAGCCCACAAACCAGCTGCCACGGAATGCAGGGCAACTCCAGCAGCGGAAGGGGAGAGCAGCCTGCAGTCTTCCTGCAGAGACAAAACCCTTTTACTCCCATGACAAATGCCCTACTTGTTCCCGAGCCTGGGGACTCGGCCATTCCCCATCCCTTCACGTGGCAGAGTACATCACATGAGAGCTGGGCACTTGCAGGGGAGGAATGGGAGCCAGGGCCGATTCCGCTGCACCGAGACCGTCAGCCGGGCCTCCTCCCCTCCGGGCTGTAATTAGCYTCCTTGAAGTGGGCTGGGACTGGAATCCCTCAGCCCAGGCTGAGGCCAGAATCAGCCCAGCAGAGGAGGAAGAAAGGCCCCTGCAGCAGTCTGGGCCAGGCTCCCGTTGTACATCCAGGCAACGGAAGGGCAGGTCAYGCCACGGGCACGTTTTAACCGCGCCGCCATGCTGCCTTTGGCCCGAGCAGGGAGGAACCACAAAACCATCRCTATCTTTTCCAAACCACAATGGAAAGGCAGCAGCCAAAATGACGCCTCAAATCTCAGCTTCTATTTCAGCAGCATCAATTAGAGAGCTGCTCTTTTTGGCTACTCGGTGGACCGCTGGCACGGCAGCTTCCAGCCGGCCGCAGCTTGGCCAGCCTACCTGTCTGGGAGTGCACGAGATGGCCTCTGCCATCCCTTTGCTCCCCTGGCCCAGTGGGAGAGGCAGTGTCACAGAGTTGAAGAGCAGAAGGGGAATTATTTTGGGCTTGAAGTTATTTCTATTCATCTACAGCTGGAGAAGCGCTAGAATAACACAGAGCTTACGTGCCAGGGTTACTCGGCACAGCTCCGGTCACAAGGCATTGTGTCTGGCTGGGCCCTCATGGCAGGAATCACAGGGACAAAGCCTTTACTCACGCTTTACTGCCAGCAGTGTGTTCCCGTGGCAGCAGGCGACAGAGGTCACCAGGTATGGATGTGTCTCCTCCAGCTGCACCRGTCTYGGCACTCCYGTCTCCTCRTCCTTCCTGCCCAGGCGTCCCCTGGCTCCTTTCCCCCACGTGCACACCTCACCATCTGCAGGGGACATGAACACCTTGCTGCACACCTGATTTGCCACAGCAGAGCCCAGCTGCAGCCCAGGATATGGGGGCTTTGGCCTCACCTGCTCCGATGGCCACAGTGAAGGCATCCCCACAAGCCACCACGGTGACCTTCATTGTCTCAAGCCCCACGACAAGGTGGGGCACACGGCTCTGGCGGCTGGAGTTGGTGCCCAGCTGCCCGTGCTGGTTGCTCCCAAAGGTGTAACAGTGGCCAGAAGCTGACAGCAGAGAGGAGAGACACAACTGGGSGTCACTTGGGACACACTGAAACCCCTGAAGCTCTTTGCTGTCTCTGTGCTGAGCATCCTGCTCCGCAGAGCTTTAGCACTGGGAGCAGGGTGTCTCTGGAGAGACTGCCCATGGAAACGGGCAGAAGGAAGACAGGGAAAGTGCAGGTGTCCCCCCTCTCAGAATTTGGGCACACACCCTCACCTGTGACAGCAGCCGAGTGTGCTGTACCGATGTCAGCACACACAATGGGCTCTTCGTTCAGRGGGGCTGACTGTGCACACACAAACACAGTGGCCTCCTCCACCTGGTCCTCTGGGGAAGGCTCCTCTGCTGAGCTGATCCGGTCCAGGCCCAGCTTGTTACACCTGCATGGTGAAAATCTCAGTTGAGAGCTGTCTGCAGGCAGCCTGGCACAGACACCCCAGAGACACATCCTGCCCTGGCACAACCACGCCAGCAGCAGCGTGGTGTGAGGGGTAGGATCACACGGGGGTGTCTTCTGGAGCCCCTTGCTCAGGACAAGGACAGGCCCAGGAGGGTAAAATGTGCAGCACAGACCCTCACTCCTCTTACCTGTTGCTCCCACAAGCAAGAATCTGGTTCTTCACTGTGAGGACCATGGAGGAATCGATGCCACAGATGACCCTCTGAGCCTCATGCTCTGGGGGGACTGTGACCTGCTGGGGGCAGTTGTGGCACTCCAGGGTGCCCAGTCCAAGCCGACCTGGCAGGAGGAACAGCACAGGGAACAGCTGATGACATTTGCCCTGAGCACAGCCCCACCAAGAGCAGCAGCTGTGTCAGGRCCAAGAGCCCAGCCCGGGACCCCAGAAAGCAGCAAAACCCGAAGCAGGCGGCCCTGGTATGCAGCAAAACAGCTGCAGCTCTTCCACACCCACCTACCCTGGCACATCTGCAGGGACTGTGGGCAAGCAGTGCCAGCAAGGGGAGTGGGAACAGGCAYAAGCCCTGTTCTGCAAAACAGCCATCTCTTACCATTATCCCCCCTGCCCCAGGCAAACACTTCCCTTTCGTTGGAGACCGCCAGGACGTGGGATGCGCCACAGGCCACCTGCACCATCTCGTAGCCCAGCAGGGCCTCCACAATCTTGGGCTGGCAGGGGAAGAGCAGCAGCCGTCAGCCGAGACCTCCCAGCCTGCCCGGCTGCTCCCATCCCTCCCACCCGGCCCCCCCAGACTCAACACAGCGCTGGCAGAATCCCAGTTTTCATCCAACACAAACAACAGAGAATTTTTTTTTTTTTTCCTTGGTTCCAAACAGTCTTCAAAGGGATAASAGACTACGTGCAAGCAGCACAGAAGATAATGCAAACATCTCTGGGGCGGAAGAAAGCAGCCAGCACAAGAGTTTGGAGAGRGAAGAGGTTCAGCGAGGGTTGGGATTCGCCCCCCTGCCCCATGTGGGGAGTGCCAGGGGCTGTGAACACCCGCTCTGAGCAGGCAGGGGCTTGGTGCAGGAAGCGTTGGCTCGGGGCAGAGGAGCTGTGAGTTAACGGCTCATGTTCATTAGGGTGGAGGGACCAGGATCTCCACATTTCACCCAGCCCCTGCTGTGACCTGCTGTTAGATCTGACACCTCGCCTCATACTCATTATCCTCCTCGAGTGAAAAGCACCGTTTGTTGRGATCTGGCTGCTGCTGCTTCCAACTGGCCTCCCCTCCCCAGCCCTAAGGAGGGAGCAGCTCAGCTCCGGGCAGAGCAGGAGCAAACGGGCCAGCTGACCACAGTGACAAATGGCACCAGTCCCTGGGCTCGGCTGGAAGCCACGGGCTGCTGCCACATCCGAGGGCAGGCGAGGAAGAAGCTGGAAGGGAGCAATGAGCCCTCAGCCCCAGTGTTCTGAGCCAATCGGAAACACACAGCTCTTCTTTAAATACTGGCTCTTTTGAAAAATAACTTTTCTCAGTGAACCCTGGCAGCTGCAGGCCAAGAGTGAAGCAGGCAGGTGTGTGATTGGAGGCAGGCTCCAAGCTGGGAGCCTGCCAACAGCAACCACAAGGCAGCCCTTGACTTCCCCTACGCTCAAAGGGATCATTGTGTAGGGGGGGAGAGAAAGAAGGAGGCAGGTTGGATCTTTTAAAACCCGCAGTGACAAGGAGAGGAGGGGGAGGGGGGTCAAATGCCAGAGCATGCCTGGGATGCACATCCCTGGAGCTGGGATGAGCCCTCTCACGTGGTGCAGAAGCCACGATCCATCCTCTCCCCTGGGGGAGCAGCACGCCCAGCACCCTCACCACCAACCTGGCTCACGTCCGTGAAGTTTCCGTGCCCTAAACAGCCATTGCTGCCGCTGCCGAAAGTCATGATTATCCCTCTGTCTGGAGRAGCAGAAAGGAGCCTTGTCAGTGGCACATGAGAGGCCCTGTGAGGCGACACAGCCATGGCTCCCAAGACATCGGACCCACTGCAACTCAGAACGAGCTGCAGTGGCCACAAGCCTTTAGCAARCTTCCAGGGAGCTGCAGGGGCTTCCAGGGAGCTGCCAGGAACTTCCAGGGAGCTGCAGCCTCACCAAGCTGCAGCGGCTCAACAAACAAACAGCGGTGATAAGAGTGCTGAGATAACATTGCTGCAGCTGTGTACGCAGGAGCTGCAAACCCCATGGTCTGTCAAGGTGTTGAAGTCACAGAGGCACTCCCTGAGCAGCTGCCCAGCACAGGGGCGGCAGGAAATACCATGGGAGGTAGAATAAACACATGCCCATGGAGTTTGCCCACTGCATATCTGTCATTTGGTGCCCTGACCCCCACAGAAGAGCAAACAGAGCTCCCACAGGACCACTGGGAGGTCTTTGCTCCACAAACATGGCCTTGGACTGGCGTGTGTGCTCCCCTCCCAGCCAGAACCCTTCCTGGCCTGCTCTGAGGGGGCTTCAAACTCTGCCTTGGTGCAGTCTGAGGACAACCAGCCATGCAGCAACTCACAATGRCACCTCACTGAGACCCCAGCGTGTGCCCATGTCACACTCACAGAGTGTGTGACAGAGGTGCTCCTCACACTGCAGTCCCCTCTGTATGGGTCAGTTCTGGTTTCAGCTAACACCAATGCAGCCAGAACAACCATAGGAGATTTCATTGGATCATTGAATAATTTAGGTTGGAAAAGACCTTTAAGATCATCAAGTCCAACTGTTTGTGGCCTTCCTCACACCAGACAGGCCTTTGGCACCAAGTTGACCAGTGTGGTATCATAGGAGGGCCATGTCTRCCATTTCTGAACCCCACCTGATGCTACATGAGATGCCACAAAGGCCTCAGTGTCACCCCAGCCCAGTGCATCTCTCTGGTTCCTCTCTGAGCAGCCTCCCAGGCAGTCCCACTGGGTTTGTAAGGGGTTCAGGGACTCAGGCAGGTGAAGGCAGGAGGCAGCAGCTCACCTGTGAGGCAGGCTGTGAAAAGATCACCACAGGACACRTGTTTGATGGTCACTCCAGACTGACCCTCCAGAAAGCGGGACACAAACTGAGGCTGGAGCTGCTCGGTGGCTCCTGGGAGAGAAGGGCCCCCRGCAGCACCCATGGGAGGAGCCTGGKGGAGAGAAGCCATGGAAGAGATGGGCTGGAGAATGCTGATGAACCCCTTCCCACAGGCTTATCAGCGTTACCCACACCCCGGATGGGATGCAGCCCTGGAGGAGGCAGTGCCAGGGTCTGTGAGCGAGCAGAAACGTCTCCTTCACAGAAATCCCACATCCAAGGCCTCCACAGCCACTCACCTCCCAGAGGATGAGCCTCCCAGATTTGGTGACCCCAGCCTTCTGTGTCCTGCCTGCAGAGACCTGCACCACCTCGGTGTTCAGCATGGGCAGGCGCAGCGGGGTGGTGATCCCACTGCCCCACGTGTAGATGGATGACAGTGGAGGTGGGATTCCTGTCCTGGCTGAGCCACGACGGACACCTGTGGGATACAGAGAAATCATTAACGTGGATCCATGACTCTCCTCACACAGGAAAAGTGACAGCACCAGCCAGTCTGGGTGCCACCATAGCTGCCAGAGCCAGACCAGTGCTGGTCCAAGGGGCTGCAGGGCTCCTCCAGGGCTCAGGGAAGGTRACMTCTCCTAAGTTCCTCTCTCCAGAAYCCTGAGWGYYGCTCTKACTTGTGCCATACAAAGRAAAGGGTCCTTCCAAATGGAGCTGAGTTGAATACACCATGGCAGAACTCACCCCTYGGCCTGGCACTGCTCGCCCGTCCCCCTGTCCGGCTGTGGGTCACTGCAGGCACTGGAGCCAAGGGTTTTTCAGGCCTGCCAAACCAAAATCCAGCCTTTAATGTCCTGCAGAGCCCTGGATCACAGAATKTCTGGGCAGTGCTACAGCAGAAGCCAAAGCTGAATCACTCACAGCACTGCATGGTGGGTGTTTTAAAACACCAGAGAGAGGGGAATTGGCATTAGTTCACTTCCCCCTGTGCTCACAACTCTCTGTTTGCTGTCATTGTGATGACAAGCCCACACCTGCCATGGCACCTGCCTGGCTCTGAGCCCCCGGGCCAGGCTCAGCCGGCAGCAGCTGCACATTGGGCAGCACAGGAGAGCTGCACTGGGAAAATGCTCTCTTTGGAGCTCAGAACTGAGCAGGTCACACATGCTGTGGGCTGTGGCAGCCCCTCCCAAGGGACACTGAGGTGGCAGTGTCACTTGCCTTCTCATTTTGACACTGCCCACATCTGTGTAGAGGTTCAGAAGGGGCCGGATGCAGATGGCCTGGGCCATGATCTCGCTCAGCTGGGGCCGCTTGGAAGGATCCAGGTTGAGCATGCTGAGGATGAGCTGGCGCAGGTCGGGGCTGTATCTATCTGATATCGGGGCAAACGTCCCGCTCATGATCTTCAGCACTAAGGCAGGAAGGTTCTGGAGAGAAAACAAGAGACAGACACGCAGTGGCTGGGCAGTCAGGGGCGAGACCAAAGAGGAAGGAGCTCTCAGCACTGCCCTCTGCCTTCACACTTGGCCGGCTCGCTGAGAACTGATCCCAGCGTACATTTTCACCTCGGTGAGAGGCCACGGCCCCCTGTGCTACGTGTAAACCACATCTCTCTTACCGCAGCTTCAAAAGCCCTCTTGAGGCTGGCGAGCTCGTAGAGCACGCAGCCCARAGCCCAGATGTCACTCTTCTGGTTGTAAGGCTTCCCTTCGCAGAGCTCCGGGGAGATGTAGCACGGAGTTCCCACCACCTAGAACAGAAATTTGCCACAGTGCAGTGAAACTGCAGTGCAGARAGGTGGAAAGAGGAAGGTTTTGGTGCAGAGCCCAGTGTGCAGGCTGGCTGGAACACCACCACCTAAAGCTCCACAGAGCTGGGCTTTTGTTTCCTTGGCATTAACAGCTGCCTGACAATCTCAGTGGAAAACATGAGGATTTGCCTTTCTTTCCAGTGACACATACAGTGATTGCCTCTAATTTTGCTTCTATCCACTTGAAAGAATCAGAGCCCAGAGCGCTGAGCGTGATAAAAATGTCTGGTCAGATTAACCCAGGTGGGGAAAGACACTCAAATGTCAAACAGAGAAAGGAGATTAAGGCAGGACGGGAGTGCACAGGCAGGAATTTATTTGTCAAGGATGTGTCAGACAAGTCTGCAAACACCACCCTCAGCAGGAGCCACCCTGTCTGCCCTCACCAGTGGGCCCAGACACCCCATCCTCTCCCAGCTTTGGGCAGGTCTTTCTAACTTTTCTGCAGCCTACACAGCCACAGCAAACTGAGGCACCAAGACTTCAGCCTGTATAAATTCCAAGGAGCAAAGCAGCATTGCCTGAAGCCACTTCCAAGAGACTGTTGTGAGCCAAATCCCAAGTTTGCAGCCTGCTGCCATGGGATAAATTGTTCCCCTGCCACTCACCGTGTAGGCTTTGCTCTTGCTGCTCAAGATTTTGGAGATGCCAAAGTCTCCRATCTTGACAATCATGCGATGCTTGTCCAGGAGGATGTTCTGGGTCTTCAGGTCACGGTGCAGGATCTGCTTGGTGTGCACGTGGTGCAGGGCCAGGAGGATCTGCACGAAGAAGTGCAGGATGGTGTCCTCATCCAGCAAGGAATTACAGCGTTTGTGAATGAATTCTGCCAGAGTGCCCCCTGTGAGGAACAACAAAAGGGGGGGTTGCACAGGACAGAACAAACCTGGCTAAAATTGGGGGGATTTAGCCATTTTGGCATCCTAAAAAGGCAAGCATGTGGGGAAAAACACATCCTGGTGGCATACACAGCACACCCTCCAATGCTCCTGAACAATGGCAGCACAGTCGGTGGGAGGAAGAAGCAGCCAGAGAGAAGTTACTGTTGACATGTTATCAAAAGCAGCAGAAAAAGAAACACTAAAATTACAGCTCTTGGAGGGAGGACATAAACCTCGATGGCAGAACAAGATCAGCCTGTTCTGCAAAAGAGAATTTTTGCAGTCCAAGAGGCCACGTGGCACAGAGAGGCCCCTGTCGGGAAGGGGAGGTCCAGATTCAGGACTCACACACAGCTTTTAACAAACCCTTATGCAAATGTTGATTTCATCTGAAACTCCGCAGGAAATCTCGTCAGAAATGTGGGGCCAACAGAGCTGACACAGGGAAATGTGCCTGAAACCTGAGCCAAGGGCAGATGGAAACATGCTGACTGGGGACAGAGGGGTTTGAAATCTCCTGGTTTTGGATATGGTTAGCAGGTGTGAGGCATGAAATAATGGAATGGTTAAAGCTGGAAGGGACCTTGAGAGGTCACAGATCAAGCAAGGCCACTGAYAGTGGGTTGTCCATGACCAAGATTTCTTTTTTGAGTATTTCCAAGGATAGTGACTCCACAACTTCTCTGGGCAGCCTGCACCAGTCCTTGGTCACTTGGCTCATGGTCAACTTGGTGTCCACCAGGATCCCAAGATACTTTTCTACAAAAAAGTCTCCTCAAGAGAAGCATGCCTGTATTTTTGGGGGTCCAAAGAAAAGATCTTTACAAGGAGTACATGAGACAACAAAAGCTTGACCCGAAGAGAGATAAATGCTTGGCACCCCCTGGAGCTGCTGAGAACCAGAAACAGGCACTGGGGGACATCAGGGCCCACCTGGGGCGTATTCCATGGCAATCATGAGCGCCTTGTCCTCCAGGAAGTTCTCGTAGTACTCGATGACGTTGGGGTGGCTGAGCAGCTTGAGGACCTGGCACTCGTTCTGCGCTGCCAGCCGCTCATCCTTGCTCATCTGCTCCACCGGGATTTGCTTCAGGATCACCAGCTTCTGGTCAGCCTTGCGCAGGCACAGGTGCACGATGCTGTGGGGACAGGGACGGGGCTCAGCACGGGGACACAGCGCGGGGCCTGGCCACCACCCTGGGGTGACACAGGTCCCCTGCAATCCCCGCGCCCCTCGGTGTCACACACCCCGTGCCATGTCCCCTCGGTGTCACACACCCCGTGCCGTGTCCCCTCGGATGTCACACACCCCGTGCCGTGTCCCCTCGGTGTCACACACCCCGTGCCGTGTCCCCTCGGTGTCACACACCCCGTGTCGTGTCCCCTCGGATGTCACACACCCCGTGCCGTGTCCCCTCGGTGTCACACACCCCGTGCCGTGTCCCCTCGGATGTCACGCACCCCGTGCCGTGTCCCCCCGGCTGCTGTAACCCCGCCGACCCCCGTATTGCCGTGGTCACAAGCGCCTCGCTGCCACGGCGACGCGGCTTTAAGGCCTGTCACCACGAGGTAAAAAGGCTGGAGACCTCCCCATCGCCCACCCCCGGCGCCCCCTCACCCGAAGGCTCCTCTCCCCACCACCCGGATCCGCTCGTATTTCTCCATCCCTGGGCCCGGCTCCTTCCGTCTCCATGGAGACACTTCCGCGCTGCTACGGCGTCCGCGGGCGGACAAATCCCGCTGCGTGTGTAGGTCCTGGGGGTGCCGTGTTTCGGCTGGGAGAGGGGGGTAACGCCACCCTCCTGCTTGGGTGAGCATCCCAGGGCCACAGGGAGCCAGACCACCTCGGGCAGCACCCAGGGAGAGAGATTTGGGTGCGCTGGGCTGCCCACCCTGGCGGGGGGATGCCAGCAGGACCCCCCGCACCCGCGGTGAGCGGCGGTGTCTCCAGAAGCCACCAGCCCCGAGTCTGGAGGGGCACCCATCGCGGGGGGCTGAGCTGCTGCAGGGTCAGCACAAGGGGCACGAGTCCATTCCGTGCACCCCCAGACCGGCTTGACACCCCCAGGACCACGAGCACCGCCGGGGCCGGCCGTGACAGCGGCTATAGGGTGGAAGGGGGTCCTGCCCTCCACACAGGAGTGGCGGCCTCTGTCCTGGAGTCGGGACAGGGACAGCGGTGGCACTGGTGGCACTGCCACGTGGCCCTGCTGCCATCTAGCGACAGCCAGACCGGCTCATCGGGGAGGGGGGTCAGCCCCGCTCCCGCCAGCCAGCGCCCTGCACCGTGGGGCAACGATGGGGCAAGACCCCCACGCAGGAGCCAGAAACCCGCCGCGTTTCTGTGCCCACAGAGCTTGCCTCACTCTACTGCCACGCTGATATTAGGGGGCACCTTTGTGTCTTCCTGCACACCCCGACTTGGCCGCCCCCATAACTTCAGGTGAGCATTTCTGGCTGTTCCCATGACTTTTCCAAGCACGATGGCATCCCCCCGCCGACGCCAACCACCGGGGACAGCCACACCGTGCCAGGGACAGACAGGGCACAGAACAGATGTGCGAGGCCCACGCCAGCTGTTCATCACTGTGGCAGATGCGCAGGGCCCAGCACAGCTGTGCAACGTCTGCCACGCACACGCTGCATCCACCATCCACCCTCCCGCGCTGCCCAGCGCAGACGGGCAGTACCCATATCTCACATCCACACGTACGCTATCTCGCACACACGTGTAACACYACGCCCGTTCAGCAGCACCGCCCAAGCCGGACCGAGCCCAGCAGCCCGCAGAGCTGCACACCCGCACAGGTGACACACCTGACAGCGCCACCCGCACACGTGGGCGCAGCGCCCCGCGCGTACGCGCGTACACACACGGGAGGGGGCGTGGCCAGCGCCGCGTTATCAATGARAGGCGSGGCCAGCGCAGCCCCGCCCCTTGGCAACTCAAACCCCGCGCAGGCGCGCGCGGGGGAAGGCGTGGCCAGCGSGGGGGAGTGACCAATGGGAAGGCGTGGCCTGCAGGCGCGCGMGGRKGAAGGCGTGGCCAGCRGGGGGGAGTGACCAATGGGAAGGCGTGGCCTGCAGGCGCGCGCGGAGGAAGGCGTGGCCAGCGGGGGGGAGTGACCAATGGGAAGGCGTGGCCCCGCGCACGCGATGCAGGAGGCGTGGCCAGCGCTAAGGTGTGGTCGGCGGGGAGGGGGCGTGGCCCCGGGCCCCGCCCGCCGCCGCCGCGGCTCCGCGCCGCCGGACTGGGCGCGATGGGCCCGGGCTGGCGGGCTGCCTCGGCGGCGCTGGTGGGCGGCAGCGTGGCGATCTTCGGGGCACTGCGCCGGCTGGCCCTGGCTCTGCCCCAGCCCGCCGCCGTACGGAGCCGTCCCGGCCGCGTCTGGCGCTGGCGGAACCTCCTCGTCTCTTTCGCACACTCCGTGCTGGCCGGGCTATGGGCCCTCTTCAGGTACCGGGCAGCGCGCAGGGCGGCGGGCATGGGGCACACGTTGCGAACTGGACACCTCTGGGGAGGGGGCAGTAGGCTGGGGATCCTCGTGGTCTCCGTCCCGGCGCTCGGGCTGACTCCCTTCCTCCTCTCCTCACTCCCAGCCTCTGGCACTCCCCGGAGCTGCTCTCCGACATTCAGGACGGCTACAGCGTCTCAGGGCACCTGCTGGTCTGCTTTTCCTCAGGTAAGGAGCCAGGCAGGGCAATGGCCGCAGCCACCCCCCGGGCTCTGCCCACTCCCTGCTCAGCCTCGCCCGGCATGCTGRCCTGGGACGAGCCCCCGGCTCAAGGGCTGGGCAGCTCCATGCTTCCTGCCTTAATCACGAGCGTGGAGCCCACAGGCTGCCAGCCCCCAGGGAATAGCCGTCTGTCTCTCCATACCCAGACGGGGTGGAGATGCTTCCGACACCTGGAACACAGTCACACCACCCTTCTCCTCCTCGCTCCTCCCCCTTTCCACAGAGGATCACAGTGCACAAGCCAGACCCCCTCAATGCTCTCCTTCATCCCACAGGCTACTTCATCCACGACACCCTTGACATCATTTTCAACCACCAGTCCCGCTCATCTTGGGAGTACCTGGTGCACCATGCCATGGTGAGTACAGCCAGCACGGGGGGCCACCACACACCCTGGGGGCTCAGCCCACCCAGGTTTCCTGGGCTATGGAGGGGCAAGCTGGAGCCCTTCCCTCTGCCTCGCCCTGGCTGCCAGGTAGGCTCTGCATCAACAAGGCGAGGGCGCCTGGCGGGGCAGGACGCCTGCCAGCATCGGCTCTGAGTGCCTGGAGCCAGACAGGCTGCCGAGCTGGAGGCTCATCCCAGCACAGGAAGGTGTAACTGGTCCTGGGGGATCTAGCTTTCCAGAGTGTTTTTCTCTAAGCTCAGGTGCCTGCTGGGATCTCTGAGTGGGGGAACAGCACTGTGTGCTCTCACTGAGGGTGGGGAAGGACTCGCTTTCCCCAAGGCAAGGCGAGCTGACCCTGTTCTCTGTGTGTGTGTGTGTCCCAGGCCATCTCTGCCTTCGTCTCACTCATCGTCACAGGCCGCTTCCTGGTGGCAGCCGTGCTGCTGCTGCTGGTGGAGGTGAGCAACATCTTCCTGACRGTGCGCATGCTGCTGAAGATGAGCAACGTGCCTTCCCCAGCGCTCTACGAGGCCAACAAGTACATCAACCTGGTGGTGTACTTCGCCTTCCGCCTGGCGCCCCAGGCTTACCTCACCTGGTACTTCCTCYGCTACGTGGAGGTGCAGGGCCAGGGTGCCTTCCTCACTGCCAACCTCYTGCTGCTCGATGCCATGATCCTCATGTACTTCTCCCGCCTCCTCCGCTCCGATTTTTTCCCCTCCCTGCGCAAGGGCTCTGCGGGGAGAGACGTAGACGGTGAGAAGTTTCTGATAGACTGAGACGTGCGTGCCGAGGGGGACCTGGGCTCTGGTTCCTGGAAGTTTTGGGCTCTCCAAAGCTGCTCTGATGTGCCTTAGGGCTCRCTCCCTGGCCTCAGGCCCTGCCTTCACCTGCTCTGCTGCCTAAAAGCGCTTCCCTGCTGGACCAGCCAGACAGCTTCACCGAGCCACAGGGATGCCACCRAAGCCAGAGGCATGGCCGATGGAGAAGCAGCCCAAGCCAGCTTCCCTGCAGGCATCTGGAGGGGCAGGGGTGGCTGTGCTTTGCAGCTGATGGCCTGGGAGGGCTGCRAGGGAGGGGACGAGTCCCTCCCGTGGTGATGTTGGGTGTTATGTGCATTAAAATCGGTCTGTTCACTGCTGCCGCAGCACGCCTGGGCTGGCTCTTCTGTGGGGCAGAGCCGGTCTGGGGCTCTCCCTGGGCCAGGGCTGTGGGAAAACATGTGCCCCATTCCCAGCAGAGGGATGGCAGTTCTCAGGGAGGGAGAGGGCACCTTTCTGCTGCCCACTTTGTTCTGGGACCCTCCAGAACCCAGCTGAGCCTTGAGCAGCACAACTCCATCCCTCGCATGGATGGGTTCCCCTCTTCTTCCTCATTCCTCTGCTCTTCCAGAGACCCAGGGCTGTGCAGGGAATAGTTGAAAGGAACCAGGAGAGGTACGGAGCCTTGTGGCAGTGCCTGACCTGCTTGTCTCCAGTGAGAAGCCTGGCTGGGCTGTGTGACTCAGCCGGCAGCCACGTGAAGTGGAGCTGGCATGGAAAAGCCGAGTGAGGCCATGGGCTCTTCCTGGAAGATTGCTGCATCCCCCCAGAGCAATCTTCACCAGCACAGCACAGCTGCAGCCCAGTGAGCATGCTGGGCCCTCTCCTGCAGCCACAGGACCAGGATGGTTCCAGCAGACCAGTGGGAGGAGAGAGGGGGTTCAGCTCCCAGGGAGTGTGGCCAGAACTGGCCCAGCCGGTCCTGTGGAGCATCAGAGCACCAGGGAGGCAAATGCTGCTGAAGTGAGAGCTCCGGGATTGCACTGGAACGGCTTCAGCAGCAGGGCTTAGAAGGACTCCTGCCCAGCCCCTGCTCCGGGCAGGATCTGCCCGACCCACCCCAGCACCTGCTCAGCTCAGGCAGAGACAGGCACTGCAGTTGAAAYAAGCCGATGATTAAAGGAAGGCAGTGGGGGATCACCTTTCCACCAGAGAGCTGGGAAACACCCCACTGCATCAGGATCCTGCTGGGACTCCCTGGTGTGCATYGACACCAGTCCCAGGAACAACCTGGCAGCTGGAACAGAGAGGTGATACCTGGGACAGTGTGGGCAGGGATCGATGCCAGCTCYAAACCTGCTGCCTCATCCCCTCCTTGCTCAAAGCAGAGCTCAGCAGCCCTGGCAGGGCMCAGCCTTGCTGTCAGCAGCACATCCCAACAGCTACGTGTCTTCCAGYTTCAGCTTAAGCCCCATAGCTTCTTTGCACTTTAGATGATCACATCTACATCACCCCACACAATTAAGCCCAAATATTAATTTTCCTTTCACCCCAATTGCCACACATTTCCCCTTGTCTCTCCACATGGAGCAGACACAGCTCTGTCCCAGCAGGTCACAGGCTCAGACCAGCCCACACTTCCACTGTCCCTAAAGCAGTGTGGAAGGCCAGGCATGACAAAGCTYCCCTAAGCAGCAGCACAGCAGGAGCATCCACCAGCAGTGCAACTGTGGACCAGGCAGGCTGCCAGCCAGGAGCAAGAGGCAAGTGAAATGCCAGGGCAGCAGCACCGGGCTGAGGCAAGGCCAGGGTTGACTGCAAGTCATGCTGATGTGGAATCCCTCCCAGACTCTGGCTGGGGCACATCCCAACTCTGTACCCACTCCTCACCCAGCAGCGACACCGGCTTTGCTGTAAGTGGGGCAACTTCTCCCACCTATTTGAGTGCACACACATACTAAGGTGGGCTGGGGCTGAGGGGCTCCTGCTGCTGTGCTGGAAGCTGTGCTGGTGCCAGGGGAAGCACACAGGGAAGCAGCACTCCTCCCTCCAGGCGGTTTCTCATCCCTCACAGCAGGCAAACAGCACCTCCTGCCAGCCCTGAGCCCAAGTGAGGGGTGTCAAGCCCAGAGCCCACAACCCAGCAGAGATCTCCACCGAGTCTAAGAACAGCTCCTGCTTTCAGTCTATCACCATCCTTCAGCTGCAAACCTCGTCCTGGGACTCTGCCACCCTCCACAAAARGCCTGAAGGAACTCAGTGTCCCACTGTTCAAGAGCTCAATTACCCCAATCAATATTTGGTCACGGCTTTCATAATTTTTCCCAGTCAAGTCTAAGTATGTACTTAAGCTCAAGTACCACTGAAGCCTTTTCCGTAATTCCTCTATTCCCTGCTCACCCAGGGCTCCACCTTCTCCTCACTCCAGCCACTCTAAAAGCTGGTTTTATCTACAGACTTTTAAAGCCAAGCACTGCAGAGGCAGCAACAGCAGCATTTGCAAACAGCCCTGAGGACAGTGAACCCTGTGAGGAACAGAAACAGGGAAACACACTGCAAGCACATGGAGCGGAGATTGTACCAGAAAAACCCACAAAGCCTTTGCTGCTGGATTAGCAGGAGGGCTCCAAGTGAACCTGCAGCATAAGCAGAGAGYTGACACACTGGGGAAATGGTGTGACAGGTCACTTGTGTCACATCAGAGCCATTGACAGGGTTTTGCTGTGGCCACCACCTCCCTCCCGTGGCCTGCTCCATGAGGCAGCAATGTAGGACACCCAAAACACTGATCACAAACACATCCTAATTACAATGTGCAAGAAAATGCAGGACACAAGRTCYGGGGGGTAAATACAGAGCTTTTTGAGATCTGGCTGTTGCCTCATGTTCACACACATGTTCACATGATCCCAGACATCCTCTGAGCAGGGCAGTCAGCTCTGCCCACCCACTGTCAGGAAGGGAAGCAAAASCCCCTTCAATGAAATTAAGGCCCAGAAGTTTGYTGGGCACTCTCTTTCCCATGGGCTATGCTGTCACAAAACACAAGAGCCCTCAGTGGTGTCACAATGTTTATTATTCTGTACAGTCCTCGGCAGATGCAGTTTAGATGATTCCAATCTGGAAAGAAGCAAAGGATGTTAAAACAGATGTTATGGTGGCAGAATTGATGCCATGGCTGCATCTCCCCAGAATTCCTTCAAGGACTGGCTTCTTCCTCCCAGACCTGCCCAAGAGCCTTACACRTCCACTTTCCACATTTATTCCAGAGTGATCTTTGTGCTGTATGTTCCCCTACTCCACTATGTACCAACTCTGCCTCCTGCCTACCTCAACCACCTCGAGGACTGAACTGACTGAGAACGTGGCTCCTCAACACTCAGATCCTGTCTGGCTACAAGGACACGGAAGTGCCACCGCACTTGAAGCACAAGCACCTCATGAAGAAACTCAGGAAGAACAATCAGTGCAGGAGACATGAGACAAGTTGAAAAAAAGTTTCAAAGTTTCAAAGATGTCTCACCTTGTTGGCTACATCCAGTGCATCGTAATCTGGAGCCAATCGGACATAAGCTTTCTTCTCCCCATCAGGCCTAGAGCAAAACAGGAGGCATCAGAACAGAGGCAACTCCTCCCCCCTGCTCCACATTCCCAGTGGTCCCATGTGCATCAGTGGTTCCTTTGAACATCACATTATTCAGCAGAATCAGTCTACATCATTTGCACAGGACTGCCTGGGTGTTGAAAGTTCTCCTGAGGAGCCAAAGAGCCTCCCGAGGAAGCCAAGAGCTCCCTGATGAAGCCAAACCTCTGGTAGGCCAACATTCTCTACTTCCACCAARATGTGCTCACTTCACTTTGGAGCTTCATCCCACTGCTYCTCAGARTTCCCACAGCTRCTGAATCTCACATGTTCTCATCTTCTGCTAAAATGAAGCCACTCACACCCACCAGTGACTTATTCTCCTCCCCTTTCTCACCTAATCAACGTGTTGACCTTGGCCACATCGATATCGTACAGCTTCTTGACGGCCTGTTTGATCTGGTGCTTGTTTGCCTTGACATCCACGATGAACACCAGAGTGTTGTTATCYTCAATCTTCTTCATCGCTGATTCTGTGGTCAGAGGGAACTTGATAATGGCATAATGGTCCAGCCTGCAAGAGAGACCCTRTGTTTAACAGAGGGCTGGAAGCTGCTTCTCTGCATTTCAGGGGCTTTCTTTGGGGTGCATCAGTCACCTAAGGTTATAATCACAAACTCTCAGGCTTTGGTCGCTTAAAATCATCACCTGCATCCCAAATCACCAAGTCCCCACAATAGCCCATTCACGGGGTTGCTCCCACCCCCCAAACCCCACAGCAAGGCAGAGCCCCACAGCCCACACGCACTTGTTTCTCCGTGGGGCGCTCTTCCGGGGGTATTTGGGCTGCCTCCGCAGCCGCAGCGTCTTGGGCCTGCGGAAAGTGGGCGATGTGCGGATCTTCTTCTTCTTGTGGCTGTGGACCCCCTTCAGGACGGCCTTCTTGGCCTTCAGCGCCTTTGCCTTCGCCTCTGTCTTCGGAGGYACAGCTGTGAGGAGAGCTCAGTCAGCACCACCAGGATCTGCAGGGTCAGGATGCGCTCCCCAGCCGGRCACGGCTTCCCCTGGGCAATGAATAAGACCTCACCCAGCGGCCCACGCTCCCTCATCTAACCCCGATGAGCTTCAAAACGCCCAATGAAGTTAAAAGTCTCCCGTTTCCTTGCGGAAAAACGCACCTATTCAATGCCCAAGTACGAGAGATGGAAAACATCCCCCACCTCCCTCAGACAACGCGGCAGGCCCGTCCCGCCACCTCCACGTGCCCGCGCCCATCATAGCGCTGGAAGCCTTCCTCACTCCGCGCTTCGCTCAGCCCGACCCCCCTCACATTCACCCACATCCCGTGGGGTCCCTCACTCCGCTCCGCACCCCCCACACGGACCCGGCGCTCCGYGCCCTCACCCTCCTTCTTCGCCTTGGGCGCCATCTTGGCCAGGCGGAAGCCGAAAGGGGTCTCCCGCTCCGCGCCGCACGGGCTTATACCCCCAAATCTCGCGGGAGCAAGACGGAATCCTCGTTGCCCCGCGCCCTCCCCCAATTCTCGCGATATCTCCGAAGCATGCCGGTAGTGGTAGTACTCATGAGCAGACGCGGCTGAGCGTGCGCAGTGGGTGTCCCGCGCGCCCCGGGGTGTCATGGGAGTTGTAGTCTGGCACGCTRCTGTCCCGCCCCGCCGTCGTGGCGGTGCGGGACCGGGGTGAGCCCCGGGGTGGCGGGGGATTACCGGCATTCCGCCGAGGTGGTAACAGCGCAATGGCCCAGACCGGGAGTAACCGGCGTCCTGGCCCCTCCCACGCCCCCGAACGGGGGCGTGGGAGGGGCCAGGACGCCGGTTACTCCGGGGCTGGGCGTGAAGCACCGAGCACCGCTACCGGAGCTGGGAGGTTCGCGGTAACGGGGAYACCCCACTTCATTCCCCCGCCGTGGGGACAGGGATGAGGCGGGGAGAGCTTAGTCTTGGACTGCGATGAGGCGGGGGGACACGGGACGCGGGGGGGACACGGAGATGGGGATGGGTGGGACATGGGGACAGTCACACTGCGCGACACGGGGACAGCGATACCCTGGGATGGCTGTGGGGATGGACGGCTGGGACACGGGGATAGGTGTGACGTGGGGACAGTGGTACCCGCGTGTGTTGGAATGTGGGGGTGGTGGCACACGGGGACAGCCGTGTCCCGGAGTGTGCGACAGCCACACCTGAGSACAGGGGGACAGTGGTGCCCTGGGATGGCACACTCGGGATGTGGGGCTGGCTGGGATGTGGGGACGGATTTCCACGGGGACAGGGTGGAGGGACAGCCACAGTGGTGGCTGAAATGTGGGGACAGCCATCCTTGGTGACRTGGGGAGAGTCAGGACATGGGGASAGTCAGGAYATGGGGACAGTCAGGACAWGGGGACAACCATGTCCTGGGAAAGTGGACACTATTGGGATAAGGGGACAGCCCCTCCTGGGGACACGGGGACAATCCTGCTACAGAACGCTGTTCGCGGGGACAACTGTGACGCGGCGACATCACCGCTCYCTGCTCTCTCTGTCCCCAGACCTCGCGGTGACCCTCATCCCGTCCCCGCTGCCCCGGCCACCCACGGACCATGAACGTGCTGGCTCCGGTCCGCAGGGACAGGGTCATCGCCGACCTGCCCGCGGTGAGCGGGGGGGACACACCGGCCCCGGGGGTGACCTCGCCGAAGCCCCGCGGTCACCCCGGTGTCCCCCTTTGTCCCCCTGGCAGTGTCATCGGAAGGAGGCCGCCCTGCACACCCGCCGCGCCTTCCACCCCACCGTGGCCAGCGCCTGCCAGGAGCAGCGGACGGGCACTGTGGGGTCAGTCCGGGGGGTTTGGGGTCCCCGCTGTCGCCATGGGGGGGTGRCGGGGGGTCCCGCCAGCCGCGGGTCGGGGTCCCCAGCGTGGGCGCCGCGTGGCTGCCGGCGCTGCCCGATGCCGAGCCCTGCGTCACGGCGCTGGAATGCGGCGCGGGGGGGACAGGGGCGGGGAGGGGGGACACGGCGGACCGGGATGAGCGGCGGCGGGCGGCAGAGCCGGGATGCGGAGCGCTGCGGACGCGAGGGGCCGTGGGGTGATGCCCCTCCCCGCCCTACGAGCCCCTCCTCYCCCGGGGTCACTCGGGGGGTGTCCCCAGCCCTGCTGAGCCGCGCGTCCCACTCAATGCAGGTTCAAGATTTCCAAGATCATCGTGGTGGGCGACCTGTCGGTGGGGAAGACCTGCCTGATCAACCGGTACCGGGACCCCCAAGGGGGCTTGGGTGGGAGGGGGACCGGGGAAATGACCCCCCCTCCCCAGGGGACAGCAGCACCTTGGGCTGAGCCCCGCTCTAGCCAGACCCTGGTGCCGGGTACCCGCCCCTAGGGATTGGGATGGGGGGCCAGGGGATGCTGAATCCTCCCCAAACCCCTTCCCCCCAGGTTTTGCAAGGACACTTTTGACAAGAACTACAAGGCGACCATCGGGGTGGATTTCGAGATGGAGCGGTTCGAGGTGCTGGGCGTGCCCTTCAGCCTGCAGCTGTGAGTAGGTGCCAGCCCCCTCCCCACGCACCCCTGAGACCCCCCCTCACCTCCCACACCCCCCCAGGTGGGACACGGCCGGCCAGGAGCGCTTCAAGTGCATCGCCTCCACCTACTACCGGGGAGCACAGGGTGAGGTCCCCACTGCACCCCAATGTCCATCCCACTGTCCCTGTCCCCTTCCTCACCCCTCCTTTCTCCCCCAGCCATTGTGATTGTCTTCGATGTCAACGATGTGGGGTCCCTGGAGCACACGCGGTAGGTGACGTGTCACCCGGGGGGGGACCAAGGACAAGCATGGGGGACATTGGGGCTGGACAGAGAGGGGTGGTGGGGTTGCTGTGGTGTGTGGGTTCAGGGTGACAGTGGCTCCCACAGGCAGTGGCTGGCTGACGCCTTGAAGGAGAACGACCCGTCCAACGTGATCCTCTTCTTGGTGGGCTCCAAGAAGGATCTGAGCGTGAGTGTGSCCCCCTCCCCGTGGGCAAACTGTGCCCTGGCCCTGTCCCTGTCACCCACCCACGCCCGGCTCGGTTTGCAGACGCCAGCACAGTACAGCCTGATGGAGAAGGACGCTCTCAAGGTGGCCCAGGAGATGCAGGCGGAGTACTGGGCTGTGTCCTCACTCACTGGTGAGTCCCAGCTGGGCAGGGGGTGCAGATCCCAGGTGAGGGGACACTCAGGGGGGTCTCTTTCCGTGGACCAGGGGAGAACGTGCGGGATTTCTTCTTCCGAGTGGCAGCTCTGACCTTTGAGAGCAGCGTGCTGGCCGAGCTGGAGCGTGGCAACAACACCCGCAGGATCGGCGACACCGTGCGTGAGTAGCCCTGGCCAGCCCCCCAAAAGTGTCCCCCCTTGTCCCCCAGCCACCCACCGACCCTCCTTCCTCTGTCCCTCAGGGATCAGCAGCAACGAGAGCGACCTGTACCTGTCGACGCCCCGCAAGAAACCCAAGTGCTGCCAGTGAGGGGGCAGCCCCCAGCCCCCTCCACGCTCACACCTCTGGACCAAAGAGGGGCGACCCCGGCCGGCCCCGAGGAGCCGTCCCTGCCACCCCCAGCCCCCCTGGCCCCTCGCCTGCCCGGGCACCCCTGGCTGGGGCAGGCAGGGGCACCCGTGTGACTCCTGTAGCTATGCAAACCCAGGTACTGCTCACAGGGAGAGATGCCTTCAGGCTCCCTTTTGTCTTAATAAAACCTTTTTTATGCTTTGTAAGAAAAGTGTGGGGCTGGGGGAAGCGGGCTGGGGCTGGCTGTGGGGCTCCCTGTTTTTGGGTGCAGCCCCCCAGGCTCAGGGGAAGCAGGAGGATGGAGGCAGGGAGGATGGATGGCTGCGGCTGAGGACGAGTTCCTTCTTCCACCGAGGAGCATCCCTGTCCCACAGAGCCAGCAGCCCTGTGTCCCTCGGGGAGGGGCTGCAGGGGACACACGAGGTGCCAGTCCCACATCAGTCCCAGCCAAGCTGGTGCTGGTCGAAGCGGGGCTGCAGCCGGGGGGGGACACAGTGGGAGCATTTGTAGCGCTCCCGGATCCACTTCCCCCCCTCGCTGTTCTCGATGCAGATGGCAGCGACACCTGTGGGGACAACACAGCGGGGCTCAGCACCGGCCACCACAGGCCGTGGGGATGGTGGCCCCATCATCCCAGCCCGGGCTGCCCCCTCCTACCTGCCACGACCCCCCCCAGCCGCTCCACCAGCTCAATGGCCGCTCGCATGGTGCCCCCAGTTTCCACCCACTGGTCCACCAGAAGGACACGCAGACCTGGAGGGGGCAGAGGCCGTGGGTGAGTGCCCGGTGCCCGCCCTGGCAGCCCCAAAAAACGGGAGCACCTCGCTGGCTCACCCGGCGAGATGGCGTCAGTCCGGACCTCCATCACCTTCTCCCGGCCCGAGTAGTCGCTGTAGGGCTGTGCCACCGTCTGCACGCACARGTGCCCGGCTTTGCGGATGGCCAGGAAGCCTTTCCGCAGCGTGGCCGCGACYGCGGCGCCTGGGGGCGGGCACGGCACCGTCAGGACCCGCGGGGACATGGGGACATGGCACCGAGACCCTGCGCCCACCCGTGTGCCCGCTCACCCAGGATGAAGCCCATGGCGTCGATGCCGGCCACCGTGTCGATGGCATCTCCCTGGAAGGGCTGCAGCAGGTCGGCCACGCAGTCCTGGAAGCCCTGGGGGGAGAGTGGAGGTGCTGGGTGCCCGCAGCCCACCGTGGGCACCCACAGCTGGGTGTCCCAGCAGCCCCGTGGAGGTGCAGCCCACCCCGGGCACCGGGTACTTGCGGGTGGAGGTAGAGCCGGGAGGGGTCCAGCCAGGCGTAGTTGGGACCCTTGACATTGGGGGCCATCAGCGCCAGGTACCAGCCCTTCTCCCGGCCGGCGGGGACGTGGCACAGCTCCATGCGTGGGGACTGCGGGCGCTGCGAGCACTGAGCGTCGAAAGGGGGTGAGACTTCCCCAAAACTCCCCGTGGCCCCGTGCCCCCACCCACACCCACGTGTGGCACCCCGGAGGCCCAGAGCGCCCATTGGGCTCCGTACCTGGTGCTGGCGGCGGGGCTGAGCCGAGCGGGACCGTCACGGCAGCGTCACGGACAGCGACAGCTGAGAGGGGACAGCCCCTGCGGCACTGGGCCCCCGCCAGCGCCCTCGGCCAGCTGGACACTGGGCTGCTGCCAGGCCAAAGCCCTTCCCATGGGGCAGGGATGTCCCCTGCTGGCTCTGCTGTCCCAGCTCTGGGGCTGGGCGTTCACACCCTACATGGCAGTGGTGCCAGGACACGGTGTGGGTGGCACAGGGGGGTGGCACCCTGTGACACAAGGGTCAGCGAACCAGGGTGATGCTCAGGGTGATGTTCTGCAGCTTTGGGTGGCCTCGGACAGTGCAGGGATTTTTGGAGGCCAAGCACGTCCCTGTTGGGGTGTCCAGGCAGTGTCCTGCCCTGCTGARTGAGCCAGGGCTGTGTCCTGACTGTCAATGGGCTCCAGGGGCAGGAGCTGGCCAAGAGGGACAGCCCTGGCAGCGCTGGGAATGCCGGGGTGGGCTGCCAGCCCGGCTGGGCACCGGGCACCGGGCTGCTCCGTGAAAGGCACCGTGCAGCATCTGTGGGATGGGATGCAGGGCCACAGGGAATGTCCATAGGATGGGACACGAGGAGGCAGGGAGCGTTCGTGGGATGGGATGTGCAGATGTGGGAACGCCCCCGGGAAAGGACACGGGGATGCAGAGAGCATCCGAGGGATGGGATGCAGGGATACAGGGATGCAGGCATGCAGGGATGCAGGGATGCAGGGATGCAGGGATGCAGGGATGCAGGGAGCATCCCTCTCCCGTCGGGGGCCGCTCCGGGGCCGGGGCCTGCGCGGGGGCGGGTGCGTCACGGGGCGGGGGTTTGGGGCCGGCTCGTTACCGGCCCCGGCACATCACCCCACCGGCTGCCACAGCAACGGGGCCGGTCCCACCGGGAGGGGTGACCCCTTCCCCGCGGGCTGCCGGCGCGGGACGTGCCGCGGCTCCGGGAGCGGGAGCGGCTGCAGCACCCGGGCTCGGCGGGACCCTCCGCACGGTGCCGGGCCGTGCCAAGCCGTGCCGGGCCGCCCCGCGTGGGCGGGCTGCGCCACTCTATAAGGCGGCCCCACGGCGGCGAGCGGCGCGGTGCCATGTGCGTCCCGGGACTGCTCTGCCGCGTCCTCCTCCTCCTCCTTCTCCTCCTGCTCCTGCTGTCACCTGCCCCCGGAGCGGCCTCGCCGGGACGGCCCCGCGCCCGCCGCTGGCTCACCTACCCCGGGACGCTGTGGTGTGGTGCGGGCAGCAACGCGGACACCTACGAGCAGCTGGGTAAGGGCGGCAGGGATGCTGCTACCTGTATCTTCCCATCCCACTCCTTCTCATCCCTTCTCTCCTATCCCGCCCCATTCCATCCCATCCCCTCCCCAACCCAGTGCTGCATCAGTCCCCATCAACCCTAATCCAGTCCCATCCCRTTCCTGTCCCCATTCCTATGCCAGTTCAGTCCCTGTCTGTCCCAGTTCAGTCCAACCCCTTTTCATCTCTGCCGAGTTCCTATTACAAGACTAATCCTTCCTGGTGGTGGTCCACTCTTGACCCACCCTCTGTCCCCATCATGATCTGTGGTCCATCCTGCTGCCATTCCAGTCCCCATCCCAGTGCTTGTCCACTCCCTGTCGCTATCCTGACCCCAGCCTAGACTCTCTTTTGGTCCTGCTCCAGCCATGGTCCCCATCCTGACCCCAGCCTAGTCCCAGCCTCACTCCCACCGTGTTTTTTGTACACTCCCAGTCCCCGTCCCAGTGCCAGCCTTGTCCCCACCCTTGCGCTGATCCAATCCCACCTATCCCAGTGATTCCAATCCTATCTCAGTCCAATCTAGCCTTGACCCAGTCCTAGCCCAGCTCAGCCCCAGTCCCAACCCCACCTAGCCCCAGCCCTGCCTGCACCCCACGTTTCCCCTGCAGGGGAGCACCGTGACACGGACCGGTGCTGCCGGGACCACGAYCACTGCCAGCACATCATCCACCCCTTCACCATCCGCTATGGGTACCGCAACCTGCGCTGGTACACCATCAGCCACTGTGAATGTGACCACAGGTGAGTGTCCCCAAACCTGCCCCAGGGCACTCTGCTAACCCCTGGCAGGTGCCAGCCCTCCTGAGCACAGCTCTGCCCCCGGTACAGGCTCAAGGAGTGTCTGCGGCGGGTGAACGACACCGTCTCACGGGTGGTGGGCCAGGCCTTCTTCAACGTCTTCCAGGTGCCTTGCTTCGAGTTCACCTACAAGGAGGAGTGTGTGGAGCCCTATCTCCATGTCTGGTGAGTGCCCCCAGCCWTGGGGACCGTCCCCCTGCCCCGTGGTTTGTCCCACCCTGTGGTGCCACCTCGTTTTTTGCAGGTGCAAGACGTACAACACGGTGGCCGTGGCGGTGCCCCGAGAGCCGGTGCCGTATGAATTTGGGGGGGAGCTCATTGACCGGGCAGCGAGGCCCAGGGGAGTCCCCCTGAGCCCCCCGTTGGGAGGAGCCCTCCCAGTGGATCATCACACCAAGACAGTGAAGAAAGAGAGGAAGAGAAAGAAAGATAAGAAAAATAAGAAAAATAAGAGGAAAGGTCTGAGAAAGAAAGGTTCTTCCGAAAAGGGGGCACAGAGYCATCCTGCAGCTACTGCCCCTGACGATCACTGGGTGCTGCTGCCATCCTTGGGGGAAGCATCCAACACCATCCTGAGCGATGCCCCGGCACAGGAGGGACCAGGCAGGGAGCCAGCACCAGCCCCTCCCTTCCCGGTCCCCACYGCCAGCGGGAAGAGGAGGAGGAAGGAGAGGAACAGAAAGAAGAGGCTGAAAAGTAAAACTGAGGCTCAGCCCACAGGAGAGCTGCAGCCCTGAACCCACTGAGCCTGTGTGGGTTTCAGTTGTGAAATAAAGTTACATCTGCTGGAGCAGCCTCAGCTTTGTCTCTGTGGGGGAAAGGATGGCACCGGGGGCAAACAGGCAGGGCTGGGTGGGTGTGGAGCGGTTTGAGGTGTTCCTCACTGCTCCCATCAGCTCACAGCATTGTCCTGGCACTGGGGGCACAGCTCTTGCCCCTCACTGGCACTGGGGCCGAGCTGCAGTCTCAGCTCTCCTGCCAGAGGGTTAAATTCCAGCTCTCCAGGCGTGTCATTTGCTCTGCAAGTTCTGTGAATTGCACCACCCAAGCTCTCTTATTCTCTTAAACTCGCTGCTTTTCCCGTGGTCCCACATCAGCAGCAAYTCCTTCTCCCTTCCTCCCTGAAGGCTCCTCAAATGCTTGCAAAGCTCCTTAGAGTGGGACAATAGAAGCTTTTCCAGCCCCGGGACAAAGGCAGAGGCTGCCTGGGAAGAGCTGGGACAAGGAATTGTGCCTGTRMCCCTGSCTGGGCTCCTGTAATGAAGAKTTTGAGGGCAGCACTCAGGGRCAGGGCAGTGCCACCAACTCCTCCAAAGCGCTTCTGAGGGTGGAGTGTGGCTCAGCCCAACATCCTGGTGACACGGGGGAAAGATCTTCTGGCAATAGCACCAGATTCCAGACTTGGGAAAAGCTGGAGCGGCAGGAGCAAAGCAGACAGCAAACCCCACACTGTGGGGTGTGCRGTGCAATCCCAAATCCCTGGAATAAGCGGATCAGACGAGCCCAGGGGGGGGATACCCAGGGTGCAGGGAGGCACTGCTTCCTCTGTGGGTGCAAAGGCAGGAAGCACGGACRCAGGGCATGCGGACGAGCTTCCCAAAAGTAGAACTTTTATTGACAGCAAGGGAAAACTAAAAACAAAGACAGCCAGAAAGGAGGCAACAACACACAACCAGCCCCTCCTTCCAGCTCCAACCAGTAAGGAGCTGCTCCCAGTCAAATTCCCAGCCTACAGTTCAGTGAAATAAGAAAATAGCGCCAGGTTCATCCACCTGCAACCTCGGAGCTGTGGGCCCCAGCCCACGRTTCTCCCCACTGGCCTGGGTGGTTCTGGGAGGAACAGGACCCTGTCAGCCCCCCAGCACTGCAGAGGGGATGGCATTGAAGCCAGGRCCTGCATTTCTCTGTGCAAAGAGCTTTGCTTTGTCTCCCGGGTCGCTGCCATTCTTCAGGAGCATTTACATGCAAAGAAGACCTTTGTTTCCTAAGATCTGCCGTTCCTGCTCATTTCCTAGCAAAGGAGGCTGACCAGGAGCACTGGGAAGGAACAAAGACTCAGCATCCATAGAAAATCCCTACTAACAAAGCAGGAGAGGGGAGAGTGTGTGCAGCAGGAACTTTGCCTCTCTGAAATTTCTCTCCCGTTGCTGGCAATCCCTSATCCAGATTTTCCACCCCCTCCCAGTGCCTCTCCTGTCCAACATCCACAGGGAGGTGCCCTCGATGTCGGTGTGATGTCTCCATATGGTGCATCCATAACAGAACATCATCCTTTAACAACAGAAATCAGCGTCTCTGTGAAACTTCCAGCACACGGAGGGCAAGGCCAAGCAAAGAAGGAAGGAGCGGCATCGACTTCTACCACGCAACTCTGCTCTGAGCAAATCCAAAGGGAAAAGGCAGGGTGCAGGCAGAAAACCTCTGAGCTAGCATTCAGTAAAAACACTATTTATTCACCCCTCCTGGTTACAGCTGGGCAGGGGAAGAGGGTACAGAGGAGGAGGCCATGCACTCCGGGCTGCTCCGCGGTGCTTCGTCCCATGTCTGTCTCGGGGAAGCTGCCGTAGGCTGTCGTTTTATGTCGCAGTCTGATTAAAAAAAAATAATAATCAAAACTAAATAAATATTGTTCCGAAAGAAGCCAGAGGAGAGAGCAAGCCTTTGGTACAACAGCTGCATCTCCAGCAAGACCCCGAGCTGCTGCACCGGACCCCTCCGGACACAGCTGGGGTTGGCACAGGCTCTGCTGAGCCTGTCACACATGAAAACATGGAGCAAACAACAACAGGAACTTCGTGAGAACTCTGGTTCGTTTGTCACAACCCCCACGACGTTGCTTTGTGGTCTCAGGATGAGGAGAGGTGACAGTCAGGGTTTGGGAGAATCCAAAGGAAACAGGCTCACTCCAGGGCGATGCACTTTCAGCTACATTTGCTTCCGAGTCTTTGGGGTGAAAGCAGAGTGCTGTGCACGTACAGGACAGACTCCTTTGACCTCATGTTTGCTTTGCTAAGTTCCCAAGGTGCCTCAACGCAGAGCCTGAAACGCAGAGGTCGATGCAGTGTTCCTTTCTATGATATATTTTTCTTATATATAGCATATATTTTTAAACCAGCCCTGCTACGTCTATTGTCTCRCTCAGGTGTGTGTCACCAAGAGTCATTTCCCACCATCCCACGACGTATAAAACAGGAGTTATGTGTCTAAGCGAAGGGAAGTCGCTTCCAATTGTTCCCTCTCCTTCCCCCTTCCTCGGAGAAGAGGGCGGAGGTGTCGGGTGTCAGGTCCTATCGATCCATCTCATCCAGGAGAGGCGTGGCGTCCCCGGCGATGGACATGGGCGTGCTCTCGATCATGGGGCTGGGAGAAGGGCGAGGGGTCAACCTCTGCTTCTGTTTCCTCCGCTCCGCCTCCTTCTCCTGCAGCCACTGCTCGGCCATCTTGCCCCAGTCGATGGCAGCGTGGCTGTTGGTCCTGCAAGGACACRGGCACAAGGTGAGACGTGACAGGAAAACCTCCCTGCCCTCCTTCCCTGTGAGGAAGGTATGAAGTAACCCCACCATGCAGCTTCCACAAAAACCAAGAAAAGCAACGGAGACAGGACGTGGACACAAACACCCTGAGCTACTCACTTTGGCTGCTGCCTCTGCCTGGAGCTGGATGAGGGCTGCGACTGTGCCTGGGACTGGGTGGACTGGGGCGTGGTGTTGGCCTGGAGCTGGTACTGGGGCGTGGTGATGGGCTGGCTGGGAGTAGTGTAGGAGTAACTGGGGGTCATCAGAGGTGTGGCTACTGGCTGCTGTGCTGGAGTTGTGAAGACCTGTTGAGAGCAGAGGCTGTCAGAGGACAGAAGGTGGGGACCTTGCCAGGCTGGGGGGAGGCTCTGCACTGCCCTGCTCACCCAGGAGGCCGGTGCCCACCCTCACTSCCTGCTCCCAGCCCTGCTGAGCACAGGACATTTGCTCCCCTGAGCACCTCTGGTGTCCCACTCAGCGGGRTCAGCACARCCCACCCTCCTTGTTCACCCCAGARGGAGATGCCTGAGCCAAGCAAAGGCAAGGGGCACAGAGACATTTGGGGCAAGCCAGCAGCAAYGACACCCTGCAGTGGGTGCAAAGAACAGATAAATCCTTCCCCTGCAGGCTGCTCCCAGGATGGCTCCCTCCCACATCTCAAGCCAGCTGGGCTGCTTGTCCCATGGAGAGCTTAGTGCCTTTGCCTCCCGGTGTTCACCTCCCTTTTTCTTCTGATGTCTTGATGATTAATACATCAGGCTATCCACAGTCCCTGCCTATCCCCAGCTCAGCATTTACTGTGCCAAACTTCCTGAAAGCCTCCCAAAGTGCTCGAAAGGAGGATCACTCCTCCCTGCAAGCCTTGTCTTGCAGCATCTAACAGCTGGGTGTGTTTTTTGTACCCAGGCTCCTCAGCCCTTCCACAGCTGGAATTTGCCTCGGTGTGAGCTGGGAGCTTGCAGAGCAGGCTGGGAGCAGGCACATATAGGGGAAAGCTTTATCATGAGCCAAAACTGTCCAATTCCATCTGACTCCCTGCAAAGCCCCTGGCTGTCGGGTCAGGCTGAGGTGTTCCCCGCCGGTGCAGCTCGGAGATTAGCGCTGAGCTGAAAAGCCCTGCAAACTCAGCGCATACTTTCCCAGCTAATCTCCTCCGCTGGCAGCTCACGTTGCCAATTCTGGGRCACAATCAGAAGGCTGTGTGCCCTCACCGCTGGATCCCACCTCTCCACCCTGCMACATTCCTTGGGGGCCAGACCAGTTCGCTCCTTGCTCCAACTCCCCCCTGGAGCAGAGCTGTGTTACACGCCTCGTTTCTCCAGTCACGAGAGGCAAGAGGAAACCTGTTTCAATAATCCAGCACYAGGGGTACAAAACTAGGATTTGGGGATCCCAGGCAATGAGGGATTTCTTARGATCCCAGTGGTTTCTAGCAGCAAGCAGAAGCCAGCAGAGATTTAAGTGACACCTACGTGGTAGGCGCTGCTGCCGCCTCCGCTGCCCCCGTAGCCGTATTGGCTGGAGCCCCACTGTGCCGGGGTGGCATTTGGGTTCTGTCCCTGGCCTGTCACAGCAGCGATGGCACTGAACATCTGCGAGGTCATGTTCTGTGGCAGAGCRTTCACTGCACGTGTCAGGTCTGCAAGGGAGACACACTGTGTTAGAAAAAGCGGAGYCTGGAGGAGCAGCTCACATCCCAATTCCAACCGGCAATGGCCTGCACTGACCTGCCAGGTTGATGTTAGCTGGAGTAGCATTAATGGAGGCTGGAGTCCTGGTCCGACTGCTACTGCTGGGGGTAATRCCTGTGTAAAATACAGACCAAGAGCTAGGTTAGTTCTCCTAGAAGAGAGAAACCTGAAACTCAGGATTTGAAAAAATTGAGGCAACACTTGCTCTGGCACGATGGTTTGGTAGCAGGGAATGGTGTGTGTATGGTGGGGGAGAGGAAAGAGACTGGTCCAGACTTTGCTGCACAGCCCACTTGGCTGAAAGACTAACTCAGGAGAGTTCTCAGTGTGTGCACAGAGCCAAACACYTGAAATGTTGCTTTGAAACTTCCCACATATAGAAAAATTCTGGGACACATTTTATGGACAAAGAAAATCGAACTGTCCTTTAACTACTGTCCCTAATACTGTGTGATAAACAAACAGTGGAGGAACAGAAGTTTTGGGGTTCTCACCTGGAACAGGGTCCTGATAATGATCCTTAAACCATCGGAAAAGTCCATTCACAGTAGGGAAGACTTGGCCCCGGTAGCGGAATCCCTCYGGTGTCACTGTCACATACTCTATCCTGGGAGGAGCAGCGAGAGCACAAGACATCACTGGCTGTTTCAGTCAGAACAGGCATGGCCTGCAAGCACTGTACTGATAATGAACAGACAGATCTACCCAAAACACTTCATCTTCAAACAATTGCTCCAAAATACCCTGCCTTTCCATGAAAAATTCACCAATCCCTGCCTACACTCCCGTGACACCCTGGCTGTGGCAACCAGATGGTTAAGAAACATGGGAGTCTCCTGGGTGAGATTTACTGCTAAAACTGCATCCTCCACAGCCAGGAGGCCAAATCCTGGGAAAGAGGAGGCATGATTTACAGGGATTCTAACAGAGCTGGAAGAAAAACTGGCAGCAGTGAGCTGAGGTTTGGTACTGGCTGTACTCAGTGCAGATGCTGGGCTTGCCTCTCACTCACCTTGGTTTGCCTCGAGGCTGATAYCCCAAGAGGAATTTACCAGGTAGATCTTTACAGGCACTGATAAAGTATGGAATAAATGTTGGCTTCTCTTTCTTGGTCTTTATCAGCAACTCTTCCAGCTTCTAATTAGAGACAGAAAGAAGATAAACRCTTCTTAATTAATTAGARRCATTAATTCATTAATTATTAGTAAYTAGAGATAGAAAKAAGATAARAAGATAAGGRAGCCCACATTTTCAGCAACACAAAGAGTCTATGGGTATCTTCCTACAGGAGTTACCATATCCTGGGATAGTCTTACCTTCTTGTCACCACCATTACAGTCCTGGTAGTACTTGTGGTTCAACAGGTCTCTGGCAAAAGAAGCCATTGGYTGGACATAACGAGCAACAATTTCATCCAGGTCTTCAAACTCCTTTGAACAAACACATTTAAAGAGRTATTTAGGGTATATTTAGTCATACATTCTGCGCAGCAAGGCTGGAGAAAAAAAAAGAGCAAAGTATTGTCTAAGAGAATGTACTGGAAGTTACTCTCCAAGAATGTGAAAAAAGCAGCTGCAAGGACAGAAGGGCTGTGTGAACCTCTTCCTGACAACTCGGTCCTTYCCCTTCCCAGGCATGCTCAGCAGGACTTTACCTCTGTGTTAATCCAGAGCATGGAGCCCAGGCTGAAGGCATTCTCCTTGCCCTCTTCCCGGACATCCACGTGCTGGTAAATGCCATCATTGACCTTCCAGGTGACAGTCAGATGGTTCTCCCCTTTGCTGCTTGGCCGAATAATCACATCCCCTTGGTCCATGGTCTCCATCATCTTCTCTGCTTGCTTGAAGCTGATGTTGTGGAATGACGGGTGAGCAATCACCCTCTTGATGTACGCTGGGGAACAAAGGGAACGCTCAGCCTTCCCAGAGGAACTGCTTTCATGCAACTCTCATTGTGCTGATCATCCTGAAGCATCCTGGGAAGGCTGGAATTACAAGGGAGAGGGAAATATGGAGACTCACTTGTCCTCTGCTGCTTTCTTTTCATGTCTTCTTCCTGTTTGTGATCCGCTGCCTCAGAGTCAAAGTCGTAGTAGGTGTCTTTGGGCAGTTTCCACTCGTTGTTCTTGTCCATCAGGTCTGAGGTCCTGCAGGTCAGGTCTGCACTGAATTTCTCGATGTCAATCTTCATGATCCGGCAGTGGACGGTCATTCCCACCTGCAGAGGAGGTGCAGGCCAAGGTGAGCAGCAGGTTTGGCACACACACCAGAATTCCTGAGCTACAGAACAGTCCATGTGGGATCCCACTGACACTGAGCAGGCACAAATCACCTCACCTACTTCAGACTGATAGACACAACCTTTAAAAGTCATCTTCTTACAGAAACTGATGAAATATATGGGAAATCAACTGATGAAATGTATGGGAAATCAATTGATCCCATAAATGATCAAAATAGAGATTAAAGGAAAAAATGGGCAGTTCTCCAGCACATCTACTACCTCTGCCCCCACACCACACAGAAAACTGCACATCTCAAGGGTGAGGACAATCACCTTAGACAATCACCTTTTCTATTTCAAATATCCTTGACAATGGGAGAAGCAAAACTGGACCTCAAGATGTGCAAGAAAGCAGTTAAGTCTGTTCAGAAGCTACCACCCAAAAGACTGCTCTAATAAAATGCAAGGCAGAAGATTCCCCCCACAAAAGTGCAATGTCTTAGCTCAGTTAACCATGATGAAGTTAATTAATAACTCTTTAAAGAAATGCTGGGACCTCTGCACTTTTGAGATTATCCATCACCTGGATGGACTGTTGGGCATCCCAAAAGACAATAAAAGAGAAGTTTAACATCTTTGCCATGTGATAAAAAAGTGTTACTCTATTTCTCTCACAACCTCAATCCCYGTCCTGAGCAGGACCAGCAACTCTGATGACCTCCACAAATTAATGGAGAGGGAAGGAAAAGCTATGAGAGGGAAAATGACTCTTGGCAGTYCAAAAACAGTTGTGTGAACTCTTTAGAAAGCAAGAAACAAAGGGCAGCTCTGCATTAGAATGCCTTCTGGTCTCCTAAACCCAGACTCCAGCCAGACGACAATAAATCCTCCTGCAGCACAACGTGTTAACTGATTAACAGGGTCCCACCAGCTGCCAAGGGAGATTTGCACTGTGGGACAAGGACACTAACCAGAACCTCAACTTCCTGCTGATTTAAAGTCCCTACATGAAAGTAAGGTCAGAAAAGTCATTTAGGAACAGCGTTATTAACCAAACTCTGAGTTTTTGGTATTGGCTCCAGGTTCTTCAAGCTCTCCCTGGGGATGTGAAAACCCACTGCTTTCATACCTTCACCCTTTCTTCTGGCCTCTTGACCACCTTGTCACTAAGAAATTTTGTTGGGATGAAGCCAGCAACACCATTATCCAGACGTGTCTTCACTCCAATGGCCTGACCCGGGCAGGAACCGCTGTCAAAATGGTTCCAAACCTTGAGCAAGGTGAAAGTAAATAAATCATTCAGCATGGAAACARAATAGCCCAGGCAGTTCATACTCAAACAAGTCCAAAAGCTGTGTCAGCAAAGTGGTGCAGCCAGCACAGACTTGTGGAAGGGCAGGGGACAGAAGACTTCAACAAATGCCACCCAGTAATGCAATCTTCCTCCTCCAGCTCTGCTCAGCTTATGGGACATTGCAWCCAGGAAGGTCAGAACATTTTTAGACCGTGACCACCAGCCCGCAGCCAGGGCTGCTTTCTAATGAACACTATAGGGGTTTAAAGTCACGGATTACCCAGGCTGGAATTCAYAGTGTTTAGAAGGGACCTAAAGAACAGCATTAAGCAGCAGGTGGTCCAGATAAGTTCTTAAAATCAAGAAGGTGGCAGAACCTTCTGTTCTCAGTGTCACGAGCAATTTCTCTGTGTAAAACACAATCTCAGACTGCAAACAAGAACCCTTTATGTATCTGCAAAGAACTGGTCAGCTTGGCCCCAGGTACATTTCACTCTAAAATCTATAATGTAGCCACAATAGCCCTGTCAAATCTATAGTGAAGCAATTAACCAGAAGCCCAACACATTTTATTTACAGCCGAAGGCCACATGAGGCTGGGATCCTGGGGCACTGCAGATACAATCTCAGCTCTGATACCTTGTCTCCCAAGAACCCTACACAAACACTCCAGCCTGCTGATAGCAGGCTCCTGACAAAGGCAGGACTCTGAGGAGAAGCAGCCCCACCTCACTGAGCTCTGGGAAGTTGTCCTGCTGGCAGAAAGGGCACTGCCAAAGGCCAGTTTCATCGTTCCGTATCGCCTGGTCGTAGCTCTCTCCCTGCGGGCGCCTGTGGGCAATCCCAGTCACGTTGCAGATGATCATTTTACCTGTGGTGTGATGGRAGAGGGGAAGGAAAGAATGAAAAGCTGCAGAGTTGGGCACTTCCCTCCATCTAAGGCTGTYATTCATGCATGAAGGTCTKAGAAGACCACCCAGGCATGCAAAAWGTACWYRAAAGACCTCACAYTCCACCAACATCAGACTCACCAAGACCCCTTTGCCCCACCATCACACATCCTGTGACCACTCAGGATGACAAAAACAGGGATGTACCTATATAAAATGTCTCTGGAGTTTCTTTGGTCAGCATATTGAAGACTTCTTCTGTGTTGGGAGAACGGTAYGGGGTCCTCAGGTCCTTGTATCTGCAGCTCAACTCAGCTCGAATGTCATACAAAGTGATGTGCTTGTCACCATAGCCCTRTGTGGGATTCAAAGGTTACAAAGGCACAAGCAGCAGGAAGGAAGTCACTAGGGAATCTGGTGTAAGCTAAGGAAGAGCTCAAGGAATTTATCAAACAGCAAATTTAAAAAAGAGGATGCAGCAGGTACCGACAAATGGTAAAACTCAGTCATGGGATGTTAAAAGGCCAAAAGGACAAACATTTAAAAAAAATTTCAGGAAGAAGAGCTTAAATGGTCTAATTACTGTCTCCTGCCCCAAGTGTAATTTCTGCAAGCATTTACTACATGCCACTGTCAGACACTGAGTGCTCATCATGGCTGTTTATACATTTTACGAGAGCACAGCTATTGCCCAGCTCCTAAAAAGGATAAGGATCACCAGCTATAAAACACAAGAATCCCAGCTGGTCAGCAGAGCTTTTCCCCTCTGTTTCTCAGCACCAGAAACCCCCAATGCACCTGTCTTTCCAGTTCTTCAGCAAAGGCATCGAGGTCCAGATCTTTCAGGCGCTCAGGGTTTTCCAGGATTTCCTCCAGAGCTCCTGCAGGATTGGCATCCTCAGCTGACTCATCGTATTCCAAGGCATCCACTGCCATTTTCCTTGCCCATTCGTAGGTTTCAGGATGGACCCTGGAGCCATCTAGKACTTCAATGTAGGAATCAGTGCTGAAATTAAACCAATGTTCAGATCAGGGCTCTGAGGGTTCCAGCTGTTCCTGCAGCTCCATAATCAAGCACACTGTTGAGCACCACCACTGTCCTCCATGGAACAAAGTACTCCAAAAAGGACACTGAATTATTCATTGCTAAATCAACAGGAGCCAAAGCAAGGCCTGGCAAATTCTAGTCTGCAGCTCCAAAGATACATTTTGAATGCTGGATTGATCCCTGTGTACTACAGCTCCTCTATGAGCACACAGCTCTCTGCAGTTTCTCTCCTCATACAAATTCAGCTGTTTGGATAGGCTACACTTTGCCCCCAGCATATCTGGGATTTGTGTCCTCCAAGAATCAAGGAATCAAGGGTTGGATCACTCAGTGCAGGGATTCAGCCAGGTGTYCTTTCTCAGAGTGCTTTTCAAAGGCAAAAAACCCTGGAGGAAGCACGTTTCCAGTATGTGACACATCTATGCAAAGCAGTCAGGTTCAGAAACCACGGTACAGCTGTCCTCGAAACACCTCTTGTGTAKTTATCAGTAACTTGCTCTACAAACTTCCCAGTATTGCTTCTGCTTTAGAAAGAAACCAAACTGCTGAGTTATTTCTCAAGTTTGAAACTTTAAAAAATAAAATACTGTTGGTAGGATGGCGACTGTGTTAGGGAACAACTGGCTTTAGTTTAGCTCCTCTTGACCACACAGGGTCTTTTACACCAGAGCAAGCCTTATAATTCATGTTCTGCAGCCCACACTGCTGCTGTGCAAGTTTAGCTGCCCTTAACTAATCAGATTAATAACCAGCAATACCTGAACTTGGCCAAAAATCAGAGGGCCCACACAGAAACTCCAGGAACACAAACTCAGGGAAGGTGATTGCTTCAGGCTGTTGCTCACGCTAACTCCACACCCAGTAGAACACTGAGTACAGCCCAATACCCACCTATCACCCAGTGATGCTGTGTCAATTTTGATGAAGCCAGCACAGTTGATAAACACTTTGGGTCCCATGTGACACATCGTAACCAGCTGGGTCCTGTTCTCCAGGCGGGTGTTGTTCTGTTTTAAGATCTGCAGAGAGAGGAAAGGACATAAATCTTGAGAGAGACAAGAATATAAACCCTGCTATTCAAACACAAGATTGTCCAGAGAGTTTGTGGATTTCCTATCCCTGCAAGGGTTCAAGGCCAAGCTCACAGGGCTCCGAGTAACTTGATTTARTGGAAGGTGACTGTGCTGATGGCCAGGGGTTGGAATTAGATGGTCTTTAAGATCCTTTCCAACCCAAACCATTCTCTGGGAAGAGCAGAGGATTCACACTGCACACCGCAGTGTTTAAAGTATCTGACACATGCCCATCACAATTCTTAAGTTGTTGCTCCCTGCCAGTGTCTCAACATTGTGTGAAAGATGATGATTCCACACCATCACGGCTCCAACTCTCAGGAAAAGCRTTGGCTTTTTGCCTGGTGTTTTCTACGCTGTGGAGGTGTCTCGATGCTCTGACAGCACATTCATTCCTGCAGGTTTGGGAGCTGGGATTGACAGATCTGCTGAGCTGTTTGGGTCTAGCAAGGACACAAGTCCACGTGTAGCTTCAGGGCGAGGCATAGGAGGTAAAAACACACAACAACAGAGCTGTCAGCTGCACCTGGCACACGGGACCCTGACTCATCTCCTGAGTGTTCCCAGAGCGCTGGGGATGTGYTGTTTTTGTAGGCAGGGACAGAAGGCTCCTTACCTTCAGCARATGAGTGCCCTTGCGTGGTCCCAGGCCACACACATACTGCAGCAAAGCCTGGCTGTGGGGGTGAGCAATGGCTCTGTTCACATCCACCCCCACCTCGTTCACACGGTTGATAAATTCGCAGTAGAGTGCRTTCAGCAGCTCCTCCTTCACCACGTGCTCCTGGCAGAGACAAGAGGTGTTAGCCCCGGAAAAGACGGATCTGTGCAACCCTCTGCCAGGAGCCAAACACAACACACTGGCTCCCAGGAGCTGTGTTRCACCTCAGAGTTACCCCTGAGAACAGCCTAAAGGCTGATGACAGAAGGAAAAACAAAAAGAAAGGTGCCATGTAGCCTGAATATGGCACAGAACAGGCAGAACTTGCTCAAGTTCAACTTGGAAACCTTTTCTTTGAAAGCAAACCCTCACAGGCTGCTTTCTCTTGCAGAGAAGGCTATTTCTTGCCCAAGGAAAATTTACCTGCAGAGGGTGGAGCTTCAGGCAGAGAATATCCTCATCAGAGCTGCAGACCTGGGCAAACTCTATGAGGGGGTCCTGGATGCGGCGGGCGAGGGACACGGCCTGACGCAGCAGAGGAGGGTAATCCCGGAATTCATTCTGCAACAGGACACAGAACCAGGGAAAACMCTCGTGGTGCTTTCACACTTTGTACCACAAACAGCAAAAACACATCAGACAGGGACTGGAGCAAGGAAGCACTTGGTGCTCAGGGCTAAGTAAGCTGAGGTCAAAGACTCCCAGGAGCTCTGCTGCTATTAGTAATGGAACAATCCCCCTCATTTCTGACTACATCAGTATCCACTTTGTGCATCTGCTGGTGCTGATCTCTTCAGGGAAGCCTAAGATGTTTTGCCTTGATCCAAAGATGAATACGTGACTGCCCAGATGGATCATCTGAGACAGAGGATGATGCAAGGCCAGCACAACAAAYAGAGGATGACACAGCACGAATGAGCAACAGACTAAGGGAGAGCAGAATTAACAGAAGATTCACCTCAGACTTCTTGCTGTTCATGTAGAGGATGGCCAGCTCATTGTCCACCAGCTCCACTCCGATGGAGGACAGCTGCTGCCCTTGGTCCAGCTCATGAACAATTCTCTTTACATCCTCCATCAGCATCTGAGCATCCCTAGGGAAAGACAGCCAGGGGAAATTGAGGGGAAAGCACAGACCTGGGTGCTGGAAACAGTGAAATGTACACTGGAAAGGACTGTAAAGAGACTGCAAAGTGGAAGGAACACRAAGACTGACCTGTTCTCGCCTGCAATTGTCACCACGTGGGGCTTCTTGTTCAAGAGGAATTTTTTCAAGGTTTCAATATCCTGGGCCTGGAAAAGAAAGTAGAAAATCAKAGTGGAGAAGCTAGAGGGTTTTTGTCCTGAGCTACCTACATCYATCTCAGTGACAGCTGCACCAAGGCTCACCTTCTTTTCCCTCTCCTCCTCACGCCAGGCATTCCTTCTCTTGGTGAAATGTGGCAACCGGAGGAAATCTGTCACCTCACCCTCTCCATTCACGAGAGCACAAAACACGGGGTGGTCCCTGTCAGACAGAGATCACTCAGACATGGAGGATGGCTAAAGCTGGACATGCACCCAGAGGCCATTGYCCTGCTCCTACCTGGCTGATGAGAATGCAATGCCCAGCACCCGGATCCCTTTCCCTTGGTTTTCATCCATGAAATCATCATCTTCCTCCACTTGCTGATCCGGCCGGTAYGCAGCAACCTTTAGCCAGTTGTAGAGTTTGCGGCTGCAAGCCTGAGAGAGCAGAGAAAGGGCAAGAAGAAGTGAGAAAATCCACTGCAGGGGCCTTGGCACAGCCCTTCTCTGGAGGGAAAAATCGAACCAGACTCAATCCTCACCTCCTCCTCCCCAAGAACCTCTATATGGGCTATCAACATCCCCAAAACACTGCACGACTGTCAGCATTTGCAACCCCAGCTCCAACTCAAACCCACCTGTGCCCCATCTCACCTTGAGAACGTACTCCTTGGCCTCCACCAACAGCTTGTTCTTTAATTCTTTGGCCATCTGCACGTAGAGGAACTGGTTGAGGGAGCGCTCGATGGCCATGGTGCGCTGCCGATTCCACTCCTGCACCTGGTGGCTGAACTCATCCCGGTAATAGAACTGCTTGATTTCCTCAAAGTACGTCTGGTCACTGCCATAACTGAAATAAAGGAGAGTAGGAGATACAGGAAGGCTCCAGATACCTGCATGGATACATGAGTGGCAGATTCCTGCACAGGGATGCTACAGCAGCAGCTCAGATTCAGGTAGCTGCTTGGAAAAATTAGGGAAGAGCCAACCCTCCCATCAAACATTGCTTTAGCTGCAGAAATGATGCTGTAGACAAATCACAGCCACTCCAGCACATCCATATTGCACATTCTGGCCACTCAGATGGGCAGGGAAGGAACCAAGTTTGGTTGGGAAAAGAGCGTCATCTTCCTCAAAAATCCTAAAGGCTTTCGAGTTTGCCTGAGTAAGGAAGATGTGTGCTAAAGTTTTCGTCAAGATGATAAGAAAAGCAAGACCCTGAGAGGCTGCTTGACTTTGAGGTGCAGGTCATATCTTTCAGGAGTAGTTTGGGTTACAGAGGAGCTCTCWGAGCACTGCATGAATGAGCTCTGCYAAGCCAGGGATGGCACAGCCAGYGGGAACTCACCCCTCCACTCCTTTCATGTCAATGCTGATATCTATGGTRAGCAGTGCCTCGTCCTCTGCCAGGCTCATTTTCAGGAACTGGTCATCTCGCAGCTCCTTCACAGGCTTGTTCTTCATGTATTTAAAGGAATAGGCATAGTGGGCTTCATCAATGTCCTGGGAAAGAGAAGAGACAGTCAGCATGCACACAGGGCATTCATGAAGAAAGACCCTTCTGTATGCCACAGCAGACAACAGTTTTTATTCAATACCCCCTCAGCTCTAYGCCTGCCAGTCTGCATTTCCTTCCCCAGCAGGACACAGTGGAATTGCTTCCYAGTCCCAGAGAAACAGAGACTGTTTCAATAGTTGAAGGCAACATMTCATCTGGTAAAATGCTGATACTAAAAAAACCCTGAGATTTATTCAGAGCTGACACAGGAGAACAAGCTATTTAGATCCTTCCCTGAAACTATCCACAGAGTCAGAGCTTCCTTCCTCACCTTCTTCCCCTTTTTGGTTGGTGAAATGTTGATTTTAGCTCGTTCTTGGAAAGTCTGTCTCAGGACCTGTCTGACCAAAGGTTCCCTGGCGATCTGCAAAGCCACCATGTATCGAGCTCCTTCCAGCACTGCTTCAGGGCTTGGGAATTGACTACAAGCAAAAAGGCAATGTGAAGGCTTAGAAGAATGTCCCCAGATCCCCTCACTTGTGTCACATCCACAGGACTTCAACAAAGGCCCCCCCTCACTGACCTACACACATAATCCTTGGCCAGCTCCAGCGGCTCYGCGGGGAACTGCTCCGTCTCGTGACGCTGGTAACTGTCTCGCAGATTCTCTCCAAACTGCTCAGGTGTCAGACCAAATTTCTTAGCCAGGCCATCTGTAAAAGAAAAAAATAAAAAAACAGTAAGGACAAGGGTCTTGCAGCTAATAATGAGCAAAACTACCAGTCTCCCTCGCACAGGTAAGTGACAGCAGCCAGCAGAGCATGTGGGGCAGGGCACTGCCCACTCAGCAGGACAAAGCAGAGCCTTACCCAGCCCAGCTGCCTGGCAGATGGTGTACATGTCCCTTCGGGAAGCCTGCTTCAGCTCAGGGCCCTTCTGCTCATCATCTTCTGCATCCTCTCCTTCACCTGCAGCAAGGATACATTAGAGAGGCATCCAGACAGCTGGAGCATGTCAGAAGCACAGTAAAGAGACTTAACACAACCTACACCGTGCAACAGAGCCCCTAAATCCCACAAAGGCATCTCAGAGGTCATGGTAGCCTGAAAATTATTCAGGGATGGAAAAAGATCCTGGAAACACTATCTGCAGTTTCACTCTTGCAGTTTTAATAGCAGTACCTTTGGGCTGCACATTAAAACACACATCAAGGTGGCTGATCCTTGCTTTGGGCCCTGACAGAAGAGCTGGCATTCATATTCTATCAGAAAGCACCTTGTGGGGCAAACCTTAAATATTTTCAGAGGTGCCTGAAAGACCTGGGACCAGAGATAGAAATGACCAGCAGAGATGCAAACATGTGGGCTCTTCACCAAGCTTTYTTCCTATTCTTTAGAAYCAGGATTTTAAAGCAGTCCACAATRYGAAAACTATGAAAYGTGRGGGAGACAAACCTTCCTCCTCTTCACCATCCTCCCGGATACGCTTTTGCTTTTTGCGAGCAGCCTTGGCAGCATTCTGCATCTTGGGGATGTCTCTCCCATAATAGAGCAGGAAGTGATTGTACACATCCTTCAGCTCGTCCATGGACTGCACATCCTTCAGCCTACGGAAARGCAGCATGTTACACCCTGCCTGCAGCTGGGTCATGCTCAGAGCATTCAAGGGATTTTCTATGACACAGGTCAGGCAAAAGAGGAGCCCTTGGACTCATCTTCTAAAAGAATTTTAAGTATTTCTCATCAGTGGCTTTGTAGGTGCTCTGCAGGGCCAGAGAGCCTGTGCTGTTTGGACAAGTCAATCCACATTTTAAGTAATTTTGGAACGAATATAAAAATCATGGCATTCTACCTCTCCATGTCAGTAGTATCCAGGGCCCTTATTCCATCAGCCAAGGGCTTGTCTGGGTCAGCAGAGATTTGTTCATACTGGTAGGCCTGCATCTTCTCAAACAGCCGGGTCAGGTTCTGCTTACGGATCTTCAGCTGGGTCCACTGACAAGAGAAAAAAAGAATTCCAGTGAAACAACCATTGCAGTGTTCTCTCTCCTTGCTTCCCAAACAGGGACTTCCAGGATCTTGGGATATTTGTCATACAAAAATAATCATAAAAATCTTCTGCCATAGCCAAACCCAAATGTGACATGTGGCAGGTTTCAACTCAGAGATGTATTATATTAACAAAAAAAACCAACAACAATCAAGGTTTGGATCTGATAGTAGAGAAGCAACTTGCACTGCTGGCAGTATAGATCACTACCCAAAAGGAACTCAGTGAAAGGGAAGGATTTTTTTTGGAATCCTATTTTATGAGATATCCTTTCACCCCCATATGTGCAAAAGCACAAAAAGACACAGGTAAAAAAACTAAACACGGCCAAAACAAACTCTGCTGAAAGCATTGGGCTAGGTGCAAAGACRTATTAAATGCTGATGAGAAAACCAGCAGTGAAAATACTCCTCACCTTCTCATCCCACTGCCAGACCCTCCACAGGTCGTTGATGTGCARCTCTGGCTCCACATACTCCTTTCTGTAGAAGGCGATGAACGGGACCTGGGTCAGAAATGAAACTCATCATCCTTGTGCAGGGAACTGGGCTGCTCCTGGCAGCCAGGAGGCCTGCTCCAGGTGGGAAACAGACTAATGGGGGCAACATTACAACTCTTATTCCAACAAATACACCACATAGGCCAAAGAGCTTCTACTACATCAGGCAACACCTCAGAGCATAGACTGGATGCACTGAGCTCAGTCAAGGCTCAAGAGACTCTGAAATTCCCCCACCTCATTCAGCCATCAGTTTGTCCAGAATAGGGAAAAGAATGGCAAGCAGCCTTGTCAAACAAGCTTAAAAGACCTGCATTGCCACAGTTCACATAAGATGAGCTGCAGTTTCCAATGAAGCATCATTTTGCCACAGCAGAGGCAACCAGGGGTGGTATCTCAGCCCCTTCCATGTGCCCTAAATGTCTCCAGCAGCCCCGATAATCCTGTCAAGATTAAAGAGACAGACCTTGGTAATGAAAAAAAGTTGCAGATTACCTCAAAATGCTGATTTCTCATGAAATTCAGGGCTTCTTTAATCTTCTGGATGGTGCTGGGCCCTTTGCGGCTGAAGCTGCTGGTTTGTCCACGGTCAAGGTAATCAGAACTTTCCTAAAAAAGGAGAAACACATTGTGTTCACTCTATTCCTGAGCTGACTTCCTAAAAGAGCAGCCACAGACTAAGGCTGAGAAATCGTGGTTTTCAGCTTCTCTGAGTTCCTTTTTGCTCTGTTTCACAGATACAAAAATGAAGACACATGTGTTAAATAACCTGCTCAAAACCAGAAAGGAAAGTATAATGGGCTGGACCTCTGGAACATGTCCCAGGCACAATCCTTTACCTGCAGGGAGATGGTGGGCGTTGCAAATGCATTCCTATAAATCCAGTCAGCTTCCTCCTCCAGCTCATCATCTTCAGCATTCTTCACTGGGATGGATCTCAGCTGGGAAGAGAAAACAGCATGAGGAGAGRAACGTGCAACACCAGGGCCTGCACTGCCACGTTTCCAAGCAACCTGGAAATTATTGTTTTGAGCTTGCAGGTTACCTCTGGAGACCCCCAYCTATGGGGTGTCAAGGATATCACTTCACTGTCTGCACCTTCTGAGCACACAGGAAACTGCAGGAGCTTTACACTAGATAAAGRCAGCTACAATTCTGTCAAAGGTTTGTGGAAAGGCCTGCAATAGTGCAAAGTCTGCTGTGAAAAACAAGTGAGGATATCTCAGTTTCCCACCAGACTCTCAAATTCTCTGCAGTTACATCCTCTGTTCCAATCTATCTGTGCCTTGTGATCACTTTTCTTGCTGCAGCCACAGAATAACAGAATATAAAGCAGGTCCAAACAGAGTTCCCTTTTTGGGCACTCAGTCTCAGCCACTTCTCTTTCAGAGGTGCTGTTCTAATCACCACTGACATCCATGAAGATGACAAAGTGTGTGAACATTTGTGAACAGCCAGAGACAGGATTCTCTCGTGTTGCACAGACTAGCAAGGGAAAAAAGATCCTTTTAGCTTCATACATCCCATTTCACAGAGGATGGTAACAAACCTCTGCACAGRATTACTTTAMAGGSAGATGGACTGYTCAGTGAAAWTCTGAATAYAGGGTAAAATTAAGACAAAAATATSAGAYACCAGARGGATRCCTCACAGCAYAAACAGCACTWTGTATTGAGAGCAGTGTAAGTCCCATCACTTTGAATAAAGTGGGTTAAAGCAGTTTTGTGTTGGCTGGCATACAGGCAGGTTAGAAACCTTCCCAACCCTCTTCTGGCACTGCATCTTGCTCTCCRTATGCTCAGCTCAAGGGATTCCTAACATCATCCTGCACAAAGCCATCTCAGCAGAGCCCAACCCCTGCACTTCAGCAGTGCAACACTGGCACCCAGTGGCCACAGGGAAGCTGTGACTGGAGCTAAAGAGCTCCCGTGTCACTGTGGTGTCTGAATGCAGCATTTTAGCTTGTACATTTAACAGGGAGGGTCGTCAAAGAAGGAAAGAAAAAAAGATTCCAAAATCCATCCAGTAGCCAGCCGGCCTGCAGGTCCTAGGCCTGGGAGCCAAAATGCTTTCTGCCTGCAGAACTGCAGCCCGTTCCCTCACCTGGAACCTCTCAGGCATGTCTGTCATGCGGATCTCGTTGTCCTGGTCTGTGAGATGGCTGCTCTCCAGCTCACTGGGCTCGTACATCTCAAAGATGCTGCGGCGACTGACGCGTTTCTTCGTTGTCTTTTTGGGCCGCACACGGGTCTCCCCTTCGGTTTCCTCATCCTCGTATTCGTACTCCTCCTCCATCTCCTCGTCGTACTCATTGTACTTCTCAAACTCATCGTAGTCAAAGTCCACACCAAAGATTTCCTGGGCTTCCTGCAAAGCACTGAAAGGCAAAAATCCCTTTTGTTCAGCCCTGCAGTGCAGTTCACAGAACACCTTTCCAGCCACACAGGGGAGGACAGGGGTATCCAATCCTAAGGTTTAGTTTTCCACCCACACTAAAAAATCATGGACAAGTATAAATTCTGTGCTTTACTGCAAAAATATTTTTCTTACAGGTGTGGTTTCTGTAGCCTTTTAAAAAAAATCGAGGGGAGAAAGGATGGAGTCAAACATTTCAGAAATCACACACTAAAAGCTCTATGTTTAAATTTACCAGGTTTCTTCTGGGAAAAAGACCAGCAGAATCCAACCACAAGCTGAATCACTCTGCAGTTGCACAAACTGAGTGAGCTGTGCACTATTTTCAAGGCTCCAGGCCAACTTCCAATCAATACTTACGCATCTGTGTATCCTGGAAGCTTCTTTCTCCATTTTGGCTTCTTTAGAGGTTGTCCATCATCATCCACAATGAAGTCATCGATGTCTGGGCATTGAGAAACAAATCAGTGGTCAGGGAACTTGGATATAGAACTGAAAAAGTTCAGCCGGTGCARCTATGAGCCTCTACCACACTTGAGCTGCTGCTGGCTGTCAGTCTGCCCAGCTCCCCACAGCATCTCCTACACCAACCTYACACAGTCCAGGAGCCTGAACCACAGTAACAAGCTGGAACAAACTTCCAGACACAGGCAAAGTCATTTGGCAGCTCAGTGCACTGAAAATACAGTCAGAAAAAGCCTGGCTGCTTTGGATAGTACAAAGAACTCCTGAAAATCTTTCRGTATGGTAACAGGGACAGGATGATGCTGAACGGGTAGGTCAGGCATGCACTGTGCTGTGAGGTACTCAACAGTGCCTTGGGTGCCTTCCTCTAAAGCATTTTCATTTTTGAGGCATGTTCATGAGAGATGTTCAAGACCTCAGCACACATAATGTGCTTCTGCACAAAGTGGTTCAGACAGACAAAGTGAACCTGTCACCCAGAAACGTTTAATTCTAAGGATTKTACTAATCAGACCAACAAGAGCTTCACCGCGACAGGGTCACAGCCTTTGGATACTGCAAGCTCAGAGAAAGTCTGAACTTTGTTCCTGTGCTTTAATCCTAGGACAAACTTTGGATGTAACTGACCATCCAYACTCACCAGATTCATCTTCCTCCTCCTCCTCTTCCTCTTCCTGTGGAGCAACAGGAGCTTCCACAGCTTCCCCTCCTTCCTCGCCTTCACCATCCTGAAAGATTTCTTCAGCAATGGCTTCCTTCTCGTGCTCTTCCTTTCCATAATCTTCTGCTTCATCGTCCTCATCATCAGACATTTTTCGCACACGCCTGAATTTTTGCTGCAAGGAAAATGCCTTGTTAGTGCTCACARCTCCTGGCTGAGCACTGCACTTCCTCTGCAGGCAGCTGGGAGGGAGCAGGATGGAGCCCAGCATAGCACAGTCACTCAGGTCTTCCTTTCCAAAAGGGCAGAAGGTGATGTGGGGCACTATCTGCTCACCCTGCCCAGACACACCATACCATTAATAGAAGCATGGAAACACAACTCACTCTTTTGACTTTGACGCCCAAGTTTTCTTCAATGAGGTCAAAGTCATCATCCTCCAGGCGGTCATCAAAAGCTGAGGAATAGACCAGAGATAAGTCACACTCTCYCTTTACTAACCTGGGAATGCACTAAGCCCAAAAGGGTACAGCTTACCCAGCCCATGCAGATACCCAGGGCAGAGAATGCTCTCTGCCAGCATTACACTGTGCCCTGCAAGTAACAATCACAAAACTCACTGCGCTTTCTCTTTTTGTGGCCAACATCATCCTCAGAGTCACCAGAGTCACTGGCTTCTTCCTCCTCTTCCTCATCATCATCATCGTTAATGAACCCTTTCAGGTTCCCCTGCTCATCCTGATCATCAAGGTTYAGCTCCTCCTCTTCCTCATCTGGGATGGAGAGCAGCACGTGTTAGACACTTACTGGTTACCTGCTGAGACCTGGCTCTGTGCAAGCAGCATCTTCCTCCACACCATCCACACAGAGTTTTAACTGAACACTTTTACTGACACAGAACCCAGCCAGCTGCTCCTRCCAGACCCCCACTTCTTGTGTCATTCTCCCTCTGCAGAGGGAACAGGTGGAGTGGTCATATGAGAATTCCTTTGCTTTTACTATTTACTATCAAATTGTGCAACTGCGAGTCCCACRGGGGTGAAGCAGTGTATTTTTTATTGTCAATTACAAAAACCACTTGGWGGAAGGGAAGCACTCAAACAGCTGAGATTATCGACCACAGATGGCCCTGCTATTACAGCATCGTTATTGCTCCATCTGCAGAGTCATGGGATGCAGAATGGAACAGCAAGGAACACAGACAATTCAGCAAACTCACCATCCTCATCCTCCTCTACAAACTTCTTGGTTACTCTAGGTACAACCTCCCCATCCTGGTTGTACTCCTCCTCCGACTCCTCTGCTTCACTCTCCACAAAGTCAGACATGGCTGCAGCCTCTCACACRGCAGCTGGGGAGAGAGGAAACATCCCTGGCATCAGCTGAGCAAGCAGAACACAAGCACTTCCCCCTTCAGGTTTTGGAGAGAAGGGTTTCAAATTAGCTACAGAGGYCCTGAATTACCCAGTGTCCACTTTGGCTGGACATCCCTATCACCAGAGATTAGGCAGGAGAAGGCAGCAGCCAAGAGCTGCCAGCTCCTGCCAGCCCATATCTGGGTGAGCAGGGCAGGAGCTGTCACAGCCACACTCACRGCTCCTGCGGCTGAAATGTGCACACAGCCAGAGCCTTCATACCATCCCCACCCTCCCACGCGCTGGGACAGCTCCCACTGATGCTGCACGGTGTCAGGCACACAGCCCAAGCAATTAGGACCTTAATATGATTAATCCTCACTCGGATAACGAAGCCAGGTTGACCCTGAAAAGGGCCTCGACTGAGCTGCCATCGCCAGCTGTGAGTGAGGCTCTGCAGAGCCCGTGGGGCAAATTAGAGAGAGGTTTGGAAATCGTGGGTAGGGGCTGGGGGTTTGTGGCTGCCCACAAGCCACAGCCAGGATGTTCCACGCCAGGGGCCTTCATCCAGAGCTGAGGAAGCAACAAAAACGGTGCATTTTCTATATCCAGAACCTGTTGTTTGATGCTTTTCCCAACYGGGGTTTCTGGAAACAATATAAATCAAGCTTGGCACAAAGGAAAGTGTTTGCCAAGTTCTGTCTCTCTGAGCCTTCCACTTCTGGTAGTTATCAACTCACTGATACTTTTAAAATTTTCAAAGGAAGTTTTTTTTTTTTTTTTTTACCTCCTTTTTACATACATCAAAACAACTGGAGCTTACAAGAGTCAGCTGTGAGGAAAACCAAATAAACTCAAATGGCTATTGAGGATGAAAACTCCAGTCCAGGAAGAGGTGCCAGCCTTTGGGAAGGTACAAAAGGTACAAAAAGCAGCTCAGAGGTGTCAGATCTAAAGCCAAAACCTCCATGTTAAATTACATCTGATGTAATTCAACACAAAGCAAACCCACAAAAACAACAGAGAAAAAAGATGAAAAAAGAATTCCATATGGAGGGGAATGATACCTAAACAAACATGCTTCAAAATATTCCCATAATCATTTCCCCACTGCAAACAACCAGCTGAAGGAAATCAGTCCCATATGATACAGCCTGATCAAGGCTTTGCCATGACACTTCTCGTGTGCAGGATTTCTTGTTCTGCCCCGAGATCCACACATCTGCTGCACAAACACAACAACTTGGAGAAAACCATGGACTCAGTGCTCAGTTCAAGTTAAAAGGTCCAAGGCTGATCTTGGATGATCTTTTAAGTCTTAAAATACGAGCAGCTCTGAAGGAACGTGTCATCCGTATCTCATTAAAGAAAACCCACAACAAAGATGAGGGAAAGACCTCTGCCAGATTTCAGACACGAGTGGAGAGCAGCCCATACTCCTTGGCTGCAGAATATGTGGCTGTGGCCAATTTCTGTGCAGGATGCTCCAGACGGGCAGAAATCACAGCAGGCCAAGGCTACTGCTCTGCACCCAGACAGGACRTGGCTGCTCTGGTTCAGTGTGGGATCCCCATCCTCAAGAGCACACTCTAGAAGTCACTCACTTGTATTTAAGCATCCCCCTCACAAATAATGCCGCAGAGGGCAGCTTGTGTCATTTCAATGCATGTTCCTGATGCAAATGGCACTGATGAATCGTGTGACTACACACAGCTGAKGAGCAGGGATTATGTTTACCAGCCTGTGTATGAGTATTCTGTCAACTTCACACTTTCTCACCAATTCTGCTACAGGCATTCACCAGGGTGTATAAATACACACAAACCTACAAGCTGAGTGGCTTTTCCAAGCCTAATAACCTTGTTTATCTCCTGTCCATGACCAATACACAAACCTACCTCGTCATTTCAAATTCACCATTTTCTGCCAGTATTTAGCTCCCAATTCCAACTTTCTTCCTCATTGCTTGTTCTACAATTTCCTGGCAATTTTAGTCCCTGTCAATTCAAATTTGTCTGGACAGAGGGAACAACAAAGACTTGAGAAAACCATCTTATTTAATGATCCAGCCAAGCAGGTTCCACACAAGCCAACCACCCACAAACCCAGGTGCTTTCAGCTCCGGCAAAATTCACCTCAGGACAGCAGGGATGTCACTTAGCATGGAAAAACAGAAGCAAGATATTGAATCAGATACCAACTAAAGGTGCCTCTTCCACCCTCTGTGCCAGGGAGCCCCTTAATTTGAAACAAAACAGGCCAGGGAAGCAGGCAGAGGCGCAGAGGAAGAGCTTGGTGTGGTCACACAGAGGAAGACCCACTTGTTTGGCCTGGGAAGGGTTTAAAGACTCTGGACCAAGGAGTGTTGGGCCAGCCCAGCTGTTCTGATCAGGAGTGTCTGCACTTTGCTCAGCTCAAGGACATGGTGGCACTGATCCAGAGTCCACATGCTCCTTTTAAGTGGGACCGTACAGCTCTGATCAGGTCAGCACCAGCTGGACATCAACTGCAGGCCCTGTGAGGTGAGGYAGGGCCTTTAGAACAAGTGCTGCTTTGTGAGGAACCTGAGAATTTCAGAGATCATTCACACATCTCCAGACACYTACTGGCTGTTCAGGACATTGGGAATGGCAGAGTTCCTCAAGAGTTTCACAGCCTGAGCAGGTGTGGGGTAAAAGCAGAAACATCTGATACTCTCCCAGCTACAGGGATGCCACCTAAGGTAGGAGACTTCACAGAATAACCAAGGACTGTCTTTAGAACAAGGTATATTTATTATTCAGCAACAACCTCAGGAGAACAGTGTCAATGCACAAACCAGCAAACCCAAGTGCTCATCTTGGCTTTACAACAACAGGGATGGAACAAAGACAGTCCTTGACTTSTCCTCATCCTTTGTGGGAGAAACTACATTAATCCCACATCAACACTGGTTTTGTGGGTTTTTCTGGGGGGAGGCAGAAGGCTTGGGCAGGGATGGTTCTAACCTCTGCCATTTCATGGTTCAACTCACAGTCCATTTAGGATCACACAGACCCATGGAACCACGGTGCCAAAGCCAGCACTGAACAGCATCACCCAGTTCTCACRTCTGCCTTTCAAAGGGTCAAACTGCAGAAGATTCTGAAAGCTCTGTGAGAATAAGAGAGCTGGGGAACTCAACTCAAAATGTAGAGGCTAAGGAA
>NW_026623394.1:1502260-1506939 GCF_030028575.1 Malurus melanocephalus
AAAAAAAAAAAAAAAAAAAAAAAAAAAAAAAAAAAAAAAAAAAAAAAAAAAAAAAAAAAAAAAAAAAAAAAAAAAAAAAAAAAAAAAAAAAAAAAAAAAAAAAAAAAGAAAAAAAAAAAGCAAGCCATGGTTGAGATGCAATGCGTGAATTTAACAATAATAAGTAAGCAATGATCTTCAGGCTGTGTTCCACCACAGAATTCAGACAAAATCATCTTGGCATCTTTTAATTCGAACCTTATGAGCCTAACAAAAACAGCCCTGTGAAGCACTTCAAGGCATTCACACCATGAGAAATTACCCTCACGGGCACCTCCACGATGCTGAGCTCTTCCTCAGAGGAATTCCTCAGTATCCACATGGACTTCTGCAGGGCTGATGGCCACTGGGGCCYGCCAGCCCTGACATCAGCAATAAATCATTTTATATTTAGCTTTTMTAGCCATTTTACAGATTTCTGAAGCCTGCATCTAAACCAGACCCTCCCACCCAGCTCGGTGGGAGGAACACAGGGGGAAGTGACAGCTGGGGGACTGACACGAGGAAAGTCCAGGCAGCCACCACAGCTCAGGAACTTCCCATACCTGCTTTGTTGGTTTTAATGCTCCCATCGGTCCCACCACCCCCGATGCTATCAGGTGGCAGCACGTCCTGTGGCAGGGTGACACATTTAATAGCACGTTGCGTGAGAAAACACTTCCGCTTGTTTATTTTAGCCCTGCTGCATCATGATTTCCTCTCAGAAACAGAAAACTGATGCTCCCTCCTGGCTTTCTCTGACCTGCCTGTGATTTCGAGCAGCTGGATTGTATCTCCTGTCAGCAAGCTTCTCCCCTAAGGTGAGGACATGAGGGCTCTGTTTGCTCAAAAACCTCGTCTGCTCTTGCCCCTTCATTTTCCAGCGCTCTCATTTTGGGATGGTCTAACCAGAATTGCCAGGGCACAAACTGCCAACCATTTACTCAGCAGCATTTTCTATTTCATTCTCTGCTCCTTCAAAGTAATTTCAAAATATCCCTTTTAGGTTACAATGAGGCATCAAAGTTGTTTAAAAGAAACAATTGCTGAGACACCTACTGCTCCTCCCTGAAAAACAAGAGCTGATGGAGAATCAATTTGGTGGTATTTGTCACCTTCCTTACACCTTCTGCCRTATCTCATTTACCACACCAGCACTCCCACCCAGTGTTATCTGGTCTCTGCAACTCCCCCCAGTTCAGTTATCCTAAATAATTTACGAATAAGCCTTCCTTTTCCACATAACCATATTCAGGAAAAGAAAACAGCCGCTGAGACAACTCCACAATAACCTCACTCCACCACCAACGCCAATCGTTTGCCACCTTTTAGTCGTTTATTAAACCCCAAAGGGCTTTCCCAGGCCCTTGGCTTTTCAGGGAGGGCCTTGCCAGGAGTTTGGAAAGCTTAATGCGGTGTTCTGGGAATCACATCAGTGACACAGGAATCACACCCGCAGTGTGGGGGGGTCCAGGACCCCCAGTGCGGCGAGAAACSAAGGTCAGGCCCTTTCCCCCACTCCAAAAAAAGCATCCCGATGCTCCCTCCCCACGCCATCACCTCACACCCACAGCTCTTTCCACCGTGCAGCGCTACCCCGCAGTCCGGGCCCCGCTGCCGCGGCGGCTGCGGCACCACCCGGCCCGGGGGAGCCGCCCCCAACCCCGGCCACCGCCTCGCTTCCCCCGGGCCCTGCCCGCCGCCGCCGCCCCGGGAGGCCCCTGCCGCCGCCAGCCCCACCCACGGCCACCACCGGGGCCGCACCRAGGCGGCCGCCGCCGCTTCACCCCCGCACCGGGGCCCGCGGCGCAGCCCGACACCAACCTCGGGCACGTCCCCGCCGCCTTCACCGCCCTCGCCGGGGCTCGGAGCCGCCGCGACGCCGAGCCGGGTGTGACGCCCGGGCCGGGACGAACGCGAACAGCGAACGCGCCCTTCCCCCGGTAAGGGACCCGCGTTCACCGCCGCCCGGCCGGGCCCGGCGCGGCCTTACCCGAGGGGCCGAGGGAAAATGGAGGCGGCGGCGGCGGCGGCGAGCGCGGGGGGCGGAGCGGGCGAGCCGAGACCTCCCGGCGGGCGGAGCGGCCGCGCTTCCGCTTCCTGCGGGATGGAGGCGGCGCGGCGGCCGCCGCTGCTGCTCCGGCTGCTCCTGCCGCTGCTGGTGGCGGCGCTGGGCGCGGCGGGGCGCGGCGGGCCCGGGCCCGTCACCTGCGGYTCGGTGGTGAAGCTGCTCAATGTGCGGCACAACGTGCGGCTSCACTCGCACGATGTGCGCTACGGCTCCGGTAACGGGACGCGCACCCCCCCTCCTCCATCCCCTCCGCGCTTTCCCCCGGCTCCCGCGGTGGGCTGAGCCGGGTGTGATGGTGGTTCTCCCTCCTCCGCAGGCAGCGGGCAGCAGTCGGTGACCGGGGTGTCGGCGGCGGATGACGGGAACAGCTACTGGCGGGTGCGGGCCCGCACGGCCGCCGTGTGCCAGCGGGGCACGCCGGTGCGCTGCGGACAGGCCATCCGCCTCACGCACCTGGGCACCGGCCGCAACCTGCACAGCCACCGCTTCACCTCGCCGCTCTCCGGCAACCAGGTACCGCCYGGGGATCGCCACCGCTGCTCCTCGGGATCGGCATCTTTCCCTGGGCGCGACCGGGCCCGCCGTGTCATTCGGGCCTTGGTGTGTCCCCTGAGCTCCTGGCGGGTTCTCCCTGCCCCTACCAGTCGCACCTCGGTCCCCCCTTGTCATTGCCAGCCCCGTCTTATTTCTCAGTCCCTCCTGGGTTCTCCCTGTCCCTACCACTCCCAGCTAGGTCCCCCATATCTCTGCCAACACTTTCCTTGCCTCAGGTGTGTCCCCCACGTCCCCACAGGTCCCACTTTGTTCCCCAGCTCAGACCGGGTTCTTCTTGTCCCCCGTGTTCCCACCAGCACTGCCTTGTTCCCTGATCCCAGCTGGGTCCCTGCCAGTCACACTTTGTTCCCAGTCCCTACCAACTCCCCATGCCCCACCAGTGCCCAACTCCCAATCAGACCCTCCAAATCCCAACAGATCCTCAGTCACAATGAGGAGGTCCCTCCTCCTCCCTAGACCCAKCCCCTTTCTCTGCCCACCTCAACCCTCCCCTTTTTTCATCCCGGCCCCCAAAACAAGTTCTTCTTCATCCCCAGGAGGTGAGTGCATTCGGGGAGGCCGGCGAGGGCGACTACCTGGACGACTGGACAGTGGTTTGCAGCGGGACCTACTGGGTGCGGGACGATGAGGTGCGCTTCCAGCACACCTCCACCGACGTGTTCCTCTCGGTGACCGGGGAGCAGTAYGGGCGGCCCATCCACGGGCAGAAGGAGGTGCACGGCATGGCCTCCTCCAGCCAGAATAACTACTGGAAGGTGATGGAGGGCATCTTCATGCAGCCCAGCGAGGCCTTCCAAACGGAGCAGTACCACGCCGAGTTGTGAGGGACAGACAGACTGATGCTGAGCSTCTGGGCGCTGCCCTGCTGTGTTTGGGACTGCTGAACCTGGGGATGGCTCCTGTCCCCACCTGGGACTGACACACATCACTGACACAGAGCTCCAGCACAARGCAGATCCCAATGTCCTGAATTCGATGCGGCGCAGATTCCACTGTCCCAAATCTGACACTAAGCAGGTCCCAACGTCCTAAAATCACTACAAAGCAGATACCACTGTCCAAACCTGACCCACAACAGARCCCAACATCCTAGACCCTCAAAAAGCAGATCACAATATCCCAAATCTAGTTCAAAGCCCAGCCCAACATCCAGACCTGACACAGAACAAATTCCCAAACTCCCACCCTGTCTCTTTTTCAGCTCACTCCGTCCAAGGAACCCCCCTTTAAAGGACTGCTGTCCCTAGAAGTTGTACCCCATTCTGTACCCCAAACGGCTCCTCGTGCCCTGTGAGGACCTGGGCCCATAAAAGTGCTGAAYCCTGCCCTGTGGTGTGGCTGTTTGTGTGGGTGATGCCGGGTATGCCTGGGGCTGGGGGACAGACCTGCTGTCATCTGCCCTTGCCCCATCCTGGTGCTGGCCTTGATGTCACCCCTACCCTGTAATCCACCCACATCATCCTCCATCCCAGTGCCAGACCTGGTATCAACCCTGTGTCCCAACCCGGTGCTGGCCTGCTGTCACCTCCTGCCCCTCATTCCATTCCAGCGCCGGACCTGTTGTCACTCCTCATCCCGGTGTCACCTCTTTCCCCATCCTGGTGGGGCCCAGTTGCCATCTTTCTCCCAATCCCGCTGTCTGCCTGGTGTCACCCATTCCAGCGCCCCTACTGTCTCTATGCCAGTGCTGCCACGGTGTCCCCATTCCCATCTCCCTCCGTCCCCATGCCGGTGTCGCCCTGGTGTCCCCACTGTCCCCATGCTGGTGTCACCCCGGTGTCCCCACTGTCCCCATCTCGGTGTCCCCCCATCCCAGTGCTGCCCCGCTGTCCCCGTGCGGCGCAGCTCCAGTGTCCCAGAACAGCGGATCCCTGTTTCCATCCCTGTTCCCATCCCTGTCTCCATCCCGGTGTCCCCGCTGTCCCCACACCAGTGCCCCCCCGGTTTCACTCCTGTTCTCGTCCCTATCTCCATGCCGGTGTCCCCACGTCCCCGTGCCGGCACAGCCCCGGTGTCACCCCTGTTCCCGTCCCTG
>NW_026623394.1:1507462-1521467 GCF_030028575.1 Malurus melanocephalus
CACCGGGGGTCTCACCGGGGGCCGTGCCCGCCATGCCGCCGCCTCTGCCCGCCGCGCTGCTCGCCATCGTCCTCGTCGCGCTGCTCGCCGGGCTGCTGGCGCGGTCAGGGCCTGGCGAGCGGGTCTGGGGGGGTTCCGGGGGTGTGACAGGGCTGGGGAGGGGACACGGTGCCGGCGGTGGGGTGACAGCGGGCTGGGGGGGTGACAGCGCGGCGGGTGGGGCTCTGCCGGGGTGGGAGGAGCTGGCCAGGGTCAAGGGGAGGCCCGAGGGGCTGGCGGTGGGGGGTGCGGGTGTTTTGGGGGCCCTCGGGAGTTTTGGGGGGGTGATGAGGCTGGTTGGGGTTGCGTCAGAAATGGAGGACTGAGGGGTGAGGTATTGGGGGTCTGGGAGGAGGGAAGAAGAGAGTAAGGGGGGCAAGGACAGCTTGGGAGACTGTCAGGAATTTGGGGGCTTGCAGGGCTGGGGGAGAGGTTTGGGGGGGAGCCTGCAGGGGTTTTGGGGGGTTGTAGGATTGGGTGCCAGGGGCTTGGGGTCTTACRGAAGGGTCTCTTCCCCAACCTGGGAGCTCTTATCTAGTTGTGGGTGCTGGAGCTGGTGTTTGAAGGCCAAAGAGCATCCCTAGACTCCAGCCCTAGCTGCGAGACTGACCCTGGCCTTCCTCCTGTCCCCACAGATGGCTGGCATGTCGCCTGGCTGTCACCTGGTGCCGGCAGAAACTTCATGCAGAGCTGAAGATCGGCTCCTTTGGCTTCTTCTGGGCCCAGAACATCAGCCTCAAGTTCCAGCGGGAGCAGCAGACTGTGGTGGGTACCTGGGCGAGCGGTGGTCACTGGCAGATGGTCAGGGAGGGTACTTATGGTCACTTCTAGACTGGCAGCAGATCCATGAGGCCACTCTCCTGTTGGACACTCTCMTGGCTGGTGCCAGGCCCTTCCTTCCATGGCCAGACTTGGGGTTTGGTCCCAAGCATTGGGGGAATGTTGGGATGAGCATCACAAGGCAGGGGCTGGTTGTTTCTTCCCTGATCTACTTGTGTGTCCTTGCAGGAGATCGACAATGTCTGGATCTCCAGCAAACTGAGCCGGGAGCTGCCGTACGTACCCCCACCCCAGCTCCCCGCCTGCTCCCTTTGAGGGTCTGCCTCAYCCCTGGCCCTGCTTGTCATCCTGCTGCCCTTACACCTTTCTGCCATCCCTATTTYCCTGTGGTCTGCTCTGTAGGGGAGTGACCCGCTCTTTGAGGTGGCAGTGTCTTGTGGGTGCCCTTGTGCCAATCCCTCATGTCCCCGGGGTAGGGAACATCCCTGGTGACAGGGCCAGCTGTGCCAAGCACAGGCTCTTGTCAGAGCTGCCTGTGCTGTTGTTCCCCAGGCGCTACTTCGAGCTGTGTTTTGGCGAGGTGCGGATCCGTACGGATCTCCAGAAAGGCCCTGGGTTCCAACCGCCCGTCCCGGAGGCTCCCAGAGAAGCTGATGGAAACGAAAGCAGAACAGACCTGACTCTTAAACCCTCCCTGCTGAGGCTCCTTAGCCAGGTGAGGCACTGCTTCAGTGAGAGGCTGCTGTGGGCTGCGCTGCTGTCGGATATCCCTCACAGCAGCACCTTTCCCACAGCTCTTTTCCATCCACATGGATTCCATCAACATCATGGTTCTGCACGTGGCCACCTCAGAGTCTCTTTGGCACATCCAGGCCAGCCAGACACGTCTCCTCCTGAATGGCAACGGGAAGAGGTAATGCTGTGCTCGTACCCAGCTCTGCTTCCAGGGCAGGGAGGCTCCTCCAACCCCAGCCTGCTGTCTGTCCTCTCTCTGTCCCACTCAGCAGCATCCCGTGTCACCTGTGGTGTGACGCATTAACCTCCTCTGAGCCTGGCCTGGTTCCTTTTCCTGTCACAGGAAGCTTGAGTTGTGTGTTCTCTAAATAATGTGGCGTGCATGGAGTTAGGGCATGCTTTTGGGAGCACTTGGAGTAGGGACTTGGGGTCCCTGTGTCGCACAGGAAAGAGGGCAGGGACTTGTTTTGGCAGCAGCAAGACTCACATCCTCCCCTGTGTTCTCTGCTCTCCCCAGCCTGACGTGCGAGGTGAGCCTGACAAAGGTGAACAGCAAAGTCCTCCGGAGCAGCCAGCTGGTGAGTGCTGGAGGAGGGAGAAATTCCACGCTTGGAGATGGGGCAGTGGCTCTCTGGGACACGCTGAGGACCTGTTCCAGAGTGTCCCTGAGGCTGGCTGGGTGGTGCTGCCAGGTGCTTGGCTCTGTGCTGTGCCCAGCTCTCCACCTGCAGCACGCACTGGCAGGACACTGTGTGACTCCCTGTGCACTCCTTGCTGTGTCCCYTGTGCCCAGGATGACACGTGCCTGGCAGAGCTGGCCCTGGCACTCTCCCTGTCMCTGGAGATCAGCAGCAAGCGGCGGCTGGTGGGCGTCCGGCTCTGCGTGCGGACACTGCAGGCAGAGCTGCACGAGGGGCTGTTCTGCAGTCCCCTCCTGCACCGTGTCACTGCCGGGGCCCAGCGCAGCAGCACGGAGGAAGAGCCCAGCACAGGTCAGGACAGGGACAGGGGACAAGCTCTGGGCAGGGCAGGGGCTGGCAGCTCCCATAGCTGCACTGGAACCTGAGGGATTTGGCTGTGGGATCACTCCCTCCTGCTCCAGGGTGTGGGGGATTGGGCAAGATCCTTCCCTGTGACCCTCTGTCCTTCTCCAGGCCCAGCAGAGCCTTTGAAGTCCATGTCTGTGCTGAGCAGGGACACACTGAAGCTCATCCCYAGGAGGGTGGAGATGAAGCTGGAGAACACCAGCATGGTGCTGTCCATGAACAGCCAGAAGAGGTAAGGAGGCAGGTGGAGGGGRARGCTGTCTGAGTCTAAATTAATGCTGGGGATATGGATTTAGGGACAGCTGTGCTGCTCCCTGCTCATCCCTTGGCTCTGCCAGACTGCAGAGAGCAAGTCCTAGAACCCACTCCAGTGAGAAGGGCTGAGCTTGGCCTGGAGCCAGGCACTTGGGGAGGGAGGAAGGCACGTGAGCTGGTTCTCCAGTAGGACAGCTGACAGGATCCTCAGGCCATGGGATGAGAGCACTGGGTTGGGCTGCAGCTGGGCACTGGCTGCTGTGTTTGTCCATGTCAGCTGGTCAGCTGGTGGTGAGACACAGGGAGATGGAGGACATGGCACTGCAGTTCCCTCCTGGCTCTGACTCTCTGTGTCTTCCAGGCACCTCACCTGGAGCCTGAAGCTGCTGCAGTTTCTATATCAGCGTGAGGAGGAGCAAATCCCGCTGCGCAACTTCACGCCCACGTCAGACCTGGACCAAATGAGTGTAGACCTCCAGCTGGAGGGCAAGTAGCCAGAAGGGCACCCATGGGATAGGGCTGCCACCACTGCCCTCTGCCACCCCTCACTTGCACTCCTCTGTCCCCCCAGATGGCCTTCTCCTGTCCCAGAGCCGCCAACGCATCGTGTGCCTCAACTCCCTGAAGACCAGCGTGCAGGTGAGCCGGGCATGCTCTGTTCCCCTGGGGGTGGCTGGTTTGGCTCCTGGCATGAGTTTTTTGCCACCTGGCCCTTTCCCTGCTCTAGGTCACAGCCATTGACCTCTCGGCTGCTGTGCTGCTCAACACCTGCATCATCCACTACCGTCACCAAGAGTTTTCGCACTGGCTGGGCCTGTTGGCACAGGAATACAGGTGCCGGGCGGTGCCTGTCCCCAGCCAAGGGCACAAGGGAAGGTAAACTTGGCCTCAGTGCAGCTGCTGCTATCACAGCTTCTTTCTTCTTGCTGGCCACGCTCTGGCACAGTGCCTGGGCACTCAGCACCTGTGGGATAGGGAGGCTGCTCAGGAGGTGATCAGGGMGCCCCTGCAGAGAGGACATCCCTCTGGGCCTGCTCTCTGCCAGGTTTTGTGGCACACAGCTCCCAGTAACAGCCCRTCCCTGCTTTTCCCGTGCAGGAACTATCCCCAGATCCTAGCGCCCATCATCCTGTGTGCCTCACTGTCCAACGTCAATGTGTCTGTGCAGCTGGGGGACACGCCACCCTTCGCCTTGGGCTTCAACTCCATCTCTGCAGGTAAAAGCTGGATCAGGGAGGTGCTGGGCTCTTCTTGGGGTCTGCCAGAGAGGCACCAGGATGGGAATGGGGAGGGCCGTGCTGCTGCTATGCTTGCCCATGTGTGTGTATGTGGTCAGGGGCTATAGATCCCTGCCTGGTTTTGTTTGGGTTGCCCATGTTTGGGTGAGCCCTGCTCACACTTTTTCCCTCCTCTGTGCCCACAGACTACCAGCACCTGCGGCCACAGAGTGTGCACCAGCGAGCAGTGCTGGCCGTGGACCACCTGTGCTGGCGAGTGGGCAACGACTCCCACATCCAGCGTGCCCCACACCCCCCCAACATGCACGTATGGGGAGAAGCCCTCATCCTCGACTCCTTCAACCTCCAGGTGAGGGGCGAGCCGAGGGAGCAAGGGGTGAGTTTCAGTCTCCCAACTCGGTGTGGGTGGCACAGGGTGTGTGGTGGCATGGGGACATCCTGTGGCCTAAGAATGATCATCCTGTTTGTCCTGCAGGGCAGCTACAACCAGCCCTTGGGCATGTCCAGCGCCCAGTCAGATACGCTCTTCCTGGACTGCACCATCCGGGGGCTGCAAGTGGAGTCGTCAGACACCTGCACTGAGTGCCTGGCCAGAGTCCTACCCCTGTTCTGCCCGCAGCCTGGTGGGGCTGAGCTTGCCAAGCAGCCACCCTCTGCCCCCAGCGAGCCCTGGGGGCTGCTCTGGAAGGTGGATTTGAAGGTGGAGGATGTGAACCTTTTCACACTCTCGGCCGTAGTGGGTGAGTAGCATCCAAGCTGATCCCAGATGGCTGTCCYGGAATAACCCTGCAGTCAGAGGAACCTGGCACATTGTGGTGTGCCTCTTCCGTGCCTCCAGCACTGACATGCTGTCTCTCCAGGTGCCCTGGAGCTGCGGCTGGACACACTGACCGTCYTGGGAAGTGCTGAGAGCTGCACGGTCAGTGTCCAGGGCATGGTGCTGGCTTTAGTGAAGAGCATCACTGAGAAGATGCAGCCGTGCTGCAAAGCCCCTGCCATCCCCAACCCGGTGGCCAGCCTGTCCATGCTCTCAGTCACCTACCGCAGCAGCATCCGCTCCCTGGAGGTTGGTTTGGCTGTCGGCCTGAACTGCTTTATCCTGTCCTGGGGGTGGATGGGCCAGGGGGGAGGATTGGCTGGCATGAAAGGTGCTGGGGGTACAAGGGGCTGTGCTGAGCTGGCCCTGGTGGTGACATTGGGTCTGCTCGCTCTCTCTGGTGCAGGTGCAGTGCGGCGAGGGGCTGGCRGTGCTGTGGAGCCCGCCTGACCACATGCACCTCTACCATCACACCCTGGCCACCCTGCAGTGCCATGAAGCCTTGCGGAGCGCCCTCGGCCACAGGACGCTTCCCTCCCTTCCCCCRGAGAGCCCCACATCCCACCCAGCCACCCCTACTGAGTCACCAGGGCCCCTCCAGCCAAAAGGGCCCCCTCCCAAAAGACTCCTGTCCCTKTCCCTGGAGCTGAGCTCTGCCAAGCTCACAGCCTTTGTCTCTGAGGCCAACTACATCAGCCTGGCTGCGGAACGGACCTCRGTGAGCTGGCACGGTGGTGCCCTGCACGGCTACTGCCCCGAGCTGGCCGCTGGCTTTGATGGACACAGCATCTTCAGCTTCAAGGAGGTGGAGGTGAAGYTGCTGCCGGAGCTGGAGGAGGTGGTCCGGCACCGCGACGCCTTCCCCACTCTGCGCACCCTCCGCAACCGCGGCTGGGCCTTCTCCTTCGCCAGCGTCACCATCGAGTTCCCCTACCAGTACGACTTCTCCCGCACGCTGGACGCTGCCGTGGGCGTGCAGAAGTGGCTGAAGGGCCTGCACCGGCCCGGGCGCCCTGCCAGCACGGCCCTACCCCCTGATCTTCTCCTCAAAGTCACCCATTTCTCCTGGGTCTTCCTGGATGACGTGTTTGAGGTCAAGCTGCGAGACAACTACGAGCTGATGAAGGACGAGAGCAAGGAGAGCGCCAAGCGCCTGCAGCTGCTGGATGCCAAGGTGGCTGCACTGCGCAAGCAGCACGGGGAGCTGCTGCCTGCCCGCAAGATCGAGGAGCTCTACGCCTCGCTGGAGAAGAAGAACATCGAGATCTACATCCAGCGCTCRCGGCGCCTCTACGCCAACACTCCCATGCGGAGGGCGCTCCTCACCTGGACGCTGGCCCACCTGGAGCTGGTGGCCATGGCYGACGAGTCCTTCCACGGCACGGAGCGTGTGCTGGAGCAGATGAGAGATGTGGATGATGTCAGCCCGTTCCCCGCCGAGGGTCTGGAGATGGTCACCCAGTGGTGCCGCATGATGAAGGGCAGAGTTGGCAGCTTCTTTGGTGAGTTGCTTCATGGGAGGGTGCCCTTGGAGGACAGCACAATGGCTGTGTGGCATGGGCTGGCACCACGTGGTGTGTAACCAAGCAGGGAAAACGATTTTTGAAGGTTTGAGGGAGTGGGAAGGAAGCAGAGATGTGACAGAACGATGGCTCCTGCTGTGGCCCGGAGTGGGGGACTGCTTGTCTGTTTGCTGCCCCATCCCTCAGCCCTTCCTCCACCCGCAGTGCGGATCCGTGACTACCCCCGGTACCTCTTTGAGATCCGGAACTGGGAGCTCTCCGGCCGGCTGATYGGAGCTGAGCAGTGTGGCCAGGCTTGCTCCCGCCGCCACCAGGTCCTGAAGCTGGGGCTGCCCTGGGGGGATGCCACAGTGGAGAGGAACATGCCACCYTTGAAATTCTACCACGACTTCCACTGTAAGAGCTGGAGGAATGGGGGGCTCACTGCTGGGGGAGGGACAGGACAAAGGGCTGAGCCAACCTCTGTGTYCCCAGCTGTGATCTCCCAGTACACCATTGTGTGGGGGCCCTGCTGGGACCCGGCCTGGACTCTGATCGGTCAATGTGTGGATCTCCTCACCAAGCCCTCAGAGGACCCCAGCGCCCCATTGCCCTGGTGGGACAAGAGCCGCCTTCTCTTCCACGGAGACTGGCACATGGACATTGAACAGGCCAACCTGCACCAGCTGGCCACCGAGGTGGGTGCTGCTGGGATAGGGAACAGCACGGTGTGGGGTCAGCTCCCACCTRCCTCTCCTCACACCTGTCCTTGCAGGACCCCTACAACACCACAGAGAACATGCACTGGGAGTGGAGCCAGCTCTCCTTCCACTGGAAGCCGGGGCAGTTTGTCTTCAAGGGYAACCTGGATATCAACGTCCGGACAGCCTCCAAGTGAGTGTGGGGCCATGAGCATGGGGGAAGCCCACTAGTGCTGGGGGGTTACTGGGGTCTCTTTCTGCATTCAGATATGACGACTGCTGCTTCCTGCACCTGCCTGACCTGTGCATGACRCTGGACCTGCAGTGGCTGTGCCACGGGAACCCCCACGACCACCACGGCGTGGTGCTGCGCTCCCCCGAGTTCCTGCCCGAGGTGCCAGTGGGGCAGCAGTACGACTCCTACCGTGCCTTCCGGTCTGAGAACCTCAACCTCTCCATCCGCATGGACCTGACACAGCCCAGTAAAGGTGGCTGATGGCGTCCTGGGGAGCCCTTGGGGACAAGGGGATGGGGCAGGGCATGCTGGTTGTGAGTTGGGTGCTGCCATGTCCCTGCCCCACGGTGCTGACTGATGGTGGGTRTATTCTCAGAGCACTCCCAGCCCCGGATCCTGCTCTACAGCAGTACCCTGCGCTGGATGCAGAATTTTTGGGCCACGTGGACCAGYGTGACACGGCCCATCTGCCGTGGGAAGCTCTTCAACAACATGAAACCCAGCAAGAAGAAGCTGGGGCAGCATTACAAGCAGTTGTCCTATACTGCWCTCTTCCCCCAGCTGCAGGTAATTCTCCGGGCTGGGAATCCGGTGTTTCCTCCCTTGCTTTGCCTGTGCTGGACTCTCAGCCCCTGCTCTCTGCTCCCTCTCAGGTGCATTACTGGGCCTCCTTTGCCCAGCAGCGTGGGATCCAGGTGGAATGCTGCCAGGGACACATCTTCACTCGCGGCACGCAGCGGCTCATCCCCCAAGGTGAGTGGGAATCCTGCCAGCAGTGCTTCCAGGTGCAGCAGGGCCCTCTGGCTGAGCCCTGTCCCTGTGTCCCGCAGCTGGCACCGTGATGCGACGCCTCATTTCTGAGTGGAGCATCACGCAGATGGTGAGTGACCTGAGCCAGGTCACCGTGCACCTCATGGCCTCCACGTGTGACGAGAATGCCGACCACCAGCTCGACACCCTGGTGAAGAAAACCCACCTGCTGAGCCTGTCCTCCCTCACCTACCAGCGGCACAGCAACCGCACGGCTGAGGAGGTACCTGTGCTGGCCTGGTGGCATCTCCAGGACGAGGGAATGTTGGTGGTTGGGTGTAGTGGAGAAGGGGTTTGRCTGGGGAAGAGACACAACTTCAGGGCCTCTGATCTACTGAGCATCTGACCTTATCTCATCTAGAGCAGCCCTGACATGGGCCCATGCTGGGGACTCTGGGGTGCTCCAGTCCCCATGCTCTGCTTTCAGGGCCTGGCAGGGCTCTCATCCCCTGTGTGTGAGGCCAGTGGGCAGGGCTGGGGGTGGCTTTGCTGTGCTGAGGCTCTGACCCTCTGTGCCCAGGAGCTGCCCCTGCGTGATGGGGACGACGGTTTCCACACGCACCAGCTGCACTTGGTGGACCTGCGGGCGTCCTGGACCACCACGAACCGGGACATCGCCTTCGGCCTCTACGATGGCTACAAGAAAGCGGCTGTGCTCAAGCGTAACCTGTCCACCGAGGCTCTGAAGGGGCTGAAGATYGACACTCAGCTGCAGGCCAAGAAGCTGAAGCGGGGCCCACTCTCTGCTCACTCCATCCCTGCCAGAGTGACYGCTCCCATCACCAGTGGCCGTCCTGAGAGAGCCTCCTCGGGAGGTGAGCACAGTGGGGTGGGGAACAAAGGGAAACTCACAGCCCATAGCCATGTCTACCTTTACCCTGTATTTCTGAGCCATCCCCCCCAGCTTTGCACTGACCCTTTCCCCTTCCCCAGGGGCCTACATGCTGCAGAAGCTCATTGAGGAGACAGACAAGTTCGTGGTCTTCACGGAGGAGGAGTCGGGGGCCAGCGAGCAGCTCTGCGGCATCGCCGCCTGCCAGACCGACGACATCTACAACCGCAACTGCCTCATCGAGCTGGTCAACTGCCAGGTACCTGCCTGTCCCCACAGCCTGGCTGTGACAGGGGCTGTGCCTGCCCCACAAACGTCCGTCAGACCCCCGGGGTCTCTCCCCCCACAGATGGTTCTGCGAGGTGCAGAGACGGAGGGCTGTGTGATCGTGTCCGCTGCGAAGGCACAGCTGCTGCAGTGCCAGCACCACCCTGCCTGGTATGGGGACACGCTGAAGCAGAAGACATCCTGGACSTGCTTGCTGGATGGAATGCAGTACTTTGCCACGACAGAGAGCAGCCCCTCTGAAGGGGAGCATGGCCAGCTCTGGCTGGAGGTGAGCGTGTGGTGGGTGAGCTGCGTGGGGGGCAGGCAGTGCTGTCAGTGCCCTGGCCAAGGCAGGGACAATAGGGACAGCCAGCAATGCCTCCTTGCCCCCCCAGGTGAAAAACATTGAGGARCATCGGCAGCGGAGCCTGGACTCTGTGCAGGAGCTGATGGAGAGCGGGCAGGCAGTGGGGGGCATGGTCAGCACCACCACAGGTACTGCCCACAGCCTGGCTGCTGTGCCTCTCCCAGTGCCACTCGTGTGTGATCCCAAGGCTGGTRGAGCTGAGAGCACCTGGGCTGTCCCTGCATGGCTCCAGGAGGTGGCTGACGCTCCAAGCCGTGCACTGTGCARTCCCCAATGTGCTAGGATGTGGCACACTGACCGTGGTCCTTCTGCTTGTCCCCAGACTGGAACCAGCCCTCGGAAGCCCAGCAGACCCAGCAGGTGCAGAGGATCATCTCTCGCTGCAGCTGCCGCATGTACTACATCAGCTACAGCCACGACATCGACCCCGAGCTGGCCACGCAGATAAAGCCCCCCGAGACTCCTGCCAACCAGGAGAAGGAGGATCTGCTGAAGAAGCAGGAGGGTGGGTGCACCCAGGCAGTGTGCTTTGGCAGGGTAGAGCTCTGGACTGASCCATGGGTGCTGGCTAACTCCAGGGCTGGTCTGTTTTGGCCCTGCTGAAGTCAGAAGAGTGCATACAGGAGGGGTCCCCAGTGCATTTCTGGCCAWGCTGAGGCCCCTCTCCCCTTTGTGTCCCTTCAGGAGCTGTGGACACCTTCACCCTGATCCACCACGACCTGGAGATCTCCACCAACCCCGCACAATATGCCATGATCCTCGACATAGTCAACAACCTGCTGCTGCAYGTGGAGCCCAAACGCAAGGTACCCACGGGGCTCCAGCTGTCCGTGTCACTCACTGCACCCTGGCAGTCCTCACCTTGCCCTATTCCTGTGTCCAGGAGCACAGCGAGAAGAAGCAGCGGGTGCGTTTCCAGCTGGAAATCTCCAGCAACCCCGAGGAGCAGCGCAGCAGTATCCTGCACCTGCAAGAGGCTGTGAGGCAGCACGTGGCCCAGATCCGGCAGCTGGAGAAGCAGATGTACTCCAACATGAAGGTGAGCCCACATTCCTGGCTCCCAGGAATCCCCAGTGTAGGGCAGAGGGTGCTGACGGTTGTCTGTCCTTCAGTCCTTGAAGGATGACARCAAAAACGAGATCCTGCTCGACCTGAACCACCGGCTGCAGCAGCAGCTGAGCCAGGAGAAAGCTGATCTGCAGTTGGAGAGCGAGGAGCTCAACATTCTGATCAGGTAGGACAAAGGGGAATGGCTTTGAACTGAGAGTGGGTTAGGATTGGATATTAGGGAGGAATTCCTCCTGCTGATGCACAGGTTGCYCAGGGAAGCTGTGGCTGCCCTGGAAATGTTCAGGGGTAGGTTGGACAGGCTTGGGGCAACCTGGGATAGTGGGAGGTGTCCACCCCAAACCATTCTATGATTTTATGRTCTCTGGCTTCCCCAGCATCGTGTCCCCCTTGCTCCAGGATTCCCACATCTCAGTGCTCTCCTCTGTGCTGCAGGTGCTTCAAGGACTTCCAGCTGCARCGAGCCAACAAGATGGAGCTGCGAAAGCAGCCGGAGGACGTGAGCGTGGCACGGAGGACCGAGTTCTACTTTGCTCAGGCGCGCTGGCGCCTGACGGAGGAGGATGGGCAGCTGGGCATCGCTGAGCTGGAGCTCCAGCGCTTCCTCTACAGCAAGGTGTGGAGCTGGGCAGTGCTACCCACAGCCTCTGAGCTGGGGACAGATGGGGACATTGTGAGCTGATGGCTTTGTCTGTGCAGGTCAACAAGTCTGATGACACAGCCGAGCATCTGCTGGAACTGGGCTGGGTGACCATGAACAACCTCCTGCCCAACGCTGTGTACAAGGCAAGTGGCAGCTGAGGGAGCAGCCCTGCGTCCTGGGGACCCACGGGTGGCCTGTCCTCACCCCAGGCACTCTTCCTCTTCCCTGCAGGTGGTGCTGCGTCCCCAGAGCTCCTGCCAGTCCGGCCGGCAGCTGGCACTGAGGATTTTCAGCAAGGTCCGGCCGCCCGTGGGAGGCATCTCCATCAAGGAGCATTTTGAGGTGCCAGAGCTGGGCCGGGAGGTGCCAGGGTCTCTGTGGGGCACGGGCAGTGTGTGCCTGGCTCTGACRTGTCCCTTCCCCACAGGTGAACGTGGTGCCTCTCACCATCCAGCTCACCCACCAGTTCTTCCACAGAATGATGGGTTTCTTCTTCCCCGGCCGTAATGTGGAGGAGGAGGAGGTAGGGGATGAGGAAGATAAGTCCAAGTTGGTGACAACAGGTGAGAAGCTCATGATCACCCTCCTACCTGGTTGTTCAGGATATGTTTGTGAGCAGCTGCTGTCCAGCCATGGGTTGAGGAACAGGGTATTGTGGTCTCTCCTGTGGAGAGGGGGATGGTGGGACGCTCTGGGTCATGGCTAACACCATCCACCACCCTGTTTGCCCCAGGGATCCCYGTGGTGAAGCCGCGGCAGCTGATCGTGGCCGATGACTCACTGGGCCCAGGGAAAGGAGTTGCTCAGGGACTCAATCGGACATCAGGGGTCAGAAGATCATTCCGAAAAGCACCCGAGGTACCTCCCGCTGCCGTGAGGGGGAATCTGCGGGAGCCCTGCTGTGGTGCCAGTCTGTTTTCCCTTGACTGCAGGGCTGGGTAGCCATATCCTCCCACACTTTCCTCCCACGCTTGTCTGCTTTCTCCTGCTCCCTCCCACCATGAGGATTTGCATCCTTTACAACCAGGCGCCTGCACGCTTGATGTGATCCCCGTATTTCATTTTTCTAACACCATGCCAGAGCAGCTCTCACCTCTCCCTGATGAAGCAATGCTGTGGCCTAGTGCCCAGCTATCCCTTCCCTGCTGGTTCCTGGCYGTGTCCCCTCTCCTTCCCTTCTGCTCATGGCTTCTGCTCTGTCCCCAGCATCCTGTAGACGACATCGACAAGATGAAGGAGCGCGCGGCCATGAACAACTCCTTCATCTACATCAAGATCCCGCAGGTGCCGCTCTGTGTCAGCTACAAGGTGTGTGACCAGTGTGACAGGGTGTGCTGGGGGTGGCTTGGGGTGTCATCCCACACTGCCTGACACCTGTGTCACACAGGGAGAGAAGAATAGCGTGGACTGGGGCGACCTGAACCTGGTGCTGCCGTGCCTGGAGTACCACAACAACACRTGGACGTGGCTGGACTTCGCCATGGCGGTGAAGAGGGACAGCCGCAAAGCCTTGGTGGCACAGGTACGCGGGACCACTTCCCCTCTCCTGCTGTGCCCAGGATGGAGATGGTAACCCCAGGGTGGGTGGCACATTCCCCAGGGTGGAAGCAGCTGCACTGGCTCAGCAGCTCAGGACCCAGGATGTGGCCATGGGGTGCTGAGCCCTCTGACACCCGGGCCAGGTGATCAAGGAGAAGCTGCGCCTGAAGCCGGCGGCGGGCGCAGAGGCCCGGGGGAAGCTGGAGAACAAATCCGACGGGACCATCCAGCAGCAGGAGGAGGACGAGAAGGCTCGACTGCTCATCGGGCTCAGCGTGGGTGAGAAGAACCCCAGCAAGAAGTCGATCTTCGGCAGGCGCAAATGAGGCAGCACCCGGCAGGCCGGGAAGGGACTTGGGGTGCCCCATGCTCCCCTTTTGGGGGGGCACCCTGAAGGCAGAGTGGGGGCTGTGCTGCTCGGTAGTGCCYGAGGAGGGCTCAGCCACGTGCAGGCCCTCGGCAGCCCCGTCGCTGTGGGGCAGGGGTGGAGCAGCACGGGCATGTGGGGCACGGGGTGCTCCAGGGCCGCTTTGTGGGGTGCAGAACCCTCGTGCCAAGGGCTCCCGCGAGCTTTCCCCCCCTCCCTGCTGTGCGGGTGCTGGACCCAGCCCCTGGGCCTGGTGAAGCAGCAGGATCGCTCCAGGCTGGGAAAAAGGGGAACGGGAGAGAGTTTAAATAAAGAGTTTTTAATTTGGAACAAGCTTGGACCAGTGGCTTCTTTCTTGCTTCACCCTGCAGTGCTGGGCTCAGCACYGTGCCTCCTCTCAGTGTGGCAGCAYCCCAYCCGTGGGGGCTTYACCCTTTACCYTTCCCCAGGAGTTGCTCAGGGCACCCGTTYTGGGGGCTCAGGGTGCCCGTTTTCGGGGCTCAGCCTGCACATTTGCCCCTCTGCAGTCTGCTCTGTGAGCCCAGGGCCGTGCCAGGGCTCAGCGGGGGCTGCAGGCACCCCCTCAGGGCTGCAGCTCGTGGGGTGCAAAGAGAGGAGGGGAAGGTTGAAGGGGGAACCCCAAAGTGTGTAAGGAGGGGGACCCGGAGAGGGGCTGGGGTCAGTTACGGGGCGCTCCCGGAGTGAGGACGGGATCATGCACGGGTGGGTGAGCAGCCCCCCAGTGTGCAGTGGGGTCCCGGGGG
>NW_026623394.1:1521794-1528021 GCF_030028575.1 Malurus melanocephalus
GCAGCGGCCCCGGCCCGGCCCCGGCTCCGGTGCGGCCCCCCCAGGTGCGTGCGGTGGCATCAACCCCGGGGATCCCCCTGGGCATCCCCCGCCCCGGGGTCCCCTCGCTGACGCTGTCCCCGGTTCCGCAGGGCCGCGCCGTGGGGTCGTGGGTGCGGGCGCTGTTGAGCCGAGCAGGATCGGTGCCGGTATCGGTACCGGTGCCGGTACCGGGGCTCGCCTTGGCGCCGCGGGGCCCCGCCGAGGAGGCGCCSCTGCCCGGGTGGCCGCTGCCGCAGCTCGTCTCGTTGTTCCTGCCGGAGTTCCCCGTCCGCCCCTCCGCCCGCCAGCAGCAGCTCAAGGTGCCGTCCCGGGGTCCCCACCCTCCGAACGGGGTCCCGGTGCATCCGAACGGGGTCCCCGATCGTCCTCCCGGGGCGCCCGCGCATCCCGCCCCGGCAGCCCCGGGCATCCTTACCGGTCCCCTCGTACCCTGTACCGGTGTCCCTGCTCGTCCTACCGGGGTTCCTGCACGTTCCTACCGGGGTCCCCCAGCGCCCTGAGCACCCTCCCGCGCCGTCCGTGCACCCCGTGCCGCCATCCCGGCGTCGCCGACCRCCTTACCGAGCTCTCCTCGCACGCTCTGCCGCGTCCCTGCGCATCCTACCGGCGTCCCCGGCAGCCCCACCGGGYCCCCTTCCATCCCCGCCGGGTGCCCGTGTCGGGTTTCTGTGTGTTCTACCGGGGTTCCTCTGCACCCCACCGGAGCGTGGCGTCCCGCGTGTACTCCCGGGGTTCGAGAGTGTCAACATCCACCCCTGCCGTGCTGCGGTCCCCGTGTCCCAGCCCCCCGTGTCCCTGTGCCCCATACCGGGTCCCCATGTATCCCGCTGGCGTCCTTATTGTGTCCTCCGGGTCCCCATGTGTCCCCACCGTCTGTCTTGGGTACTCTGCGCTCCTCACCTTACCCCACGCAGGACCCCCAGCCTGAGCACCCCAAACCCATCTCCACAGAGCGCTCAGACCCTGTTCTTCCCCGCAGATCCTGGGCTTCGTGGCCAAAGGTTCCTTCGGGACCATCCTCAAAGTGCTGGACTGTGGGCGGGAGAAGGTCTGCGCCGTCAAGGTGGGTGCTGGCCCCCGGCTCTCACGGGTGCCCCCACCTCCCCCTTGTCCCCCCCTTGACAGTGCCTCACCCCCCAGGTCGTGCCCAAAGTGGAGGTGCTGCGCCGTGACACCCTCAAACAGTGCAAAGAAGAAGTCAGCATCCAGGTTAGGGAGGAGGGGGGGCAGCAGGGACCCCAGGCAGTGAAGGGGTTTGGGGTGGCCGTGGGGACCTCAGGAGGCCGTGGGAGCTGCGGATGGAAGAAGCGGGGTCCCCGGTCCCCCCGTGGCCCCCTACGCCGGGGGCCGCTCACCCTCTCTCTGCTTTTGTGTCCCCAGAGACAGGTCAGACACCCGTTCGTCCACGGGCTGGGGGACAGCTGGCAGGGCCAGCGCCACCTCTTCATCAGTGAGTGACCATCTGCCCGCGGGCTCGCCCCGGCCCCCCCTGCCCGCGCACGTGTCCCCGCCGCCCGCACACGTGTCCCCGCACACGCGAGCGCTCCCCCCGCTGCCCCGTGGGGCTCCGGGCGCTTCGGTTCCCGGCTCCCGTCTCCCGCCTCCCGCAGCCGCCGCGGGGATGGCGAGCGGGGACAGGCACGGGGACAAGCCGCAGCGGGGCMGGGAGCGGTGTGGGGGTGAACAGAGCACCCCAGCGCTGGCGCCTGCCCGGCCCTGAGGGCTGTGTCACCTGTGTCACCTGTGTCCCTGCAGTCTGTGTGTTCCCAGTGCCTGTGTGACCCGCAAGGATCACGTCACTTTGGCACCGCATGTGGCCCCGGGTGTTTGTGTGTTCCCAGTGCCCGCCCACACCGCTCTGGTGCCCATGTCACCCTGGTACTGGCGTGTTCCCATGTCACCYGACCCTTATCTATGTCACCTGGTGCCCGTATTGCCCCGGTGCTTGTGCCACCTCGCTGCCTTTATAACCCCAGTGCTTCCATCACCTGAGTGCATGGCATCCCCTGCACCCCTGTGCCTGTGCCACCCCGGTGTCCCTCGTGCCAACCCAGGCACGTCACCTGTCCCCACAGTGTGCACCTACTGCAGCACCGGGGACCTGCACGCGCTGTGGCGCGCGGCCGGCTGCTTGGCCGAGGCCACCGTCCGCCTGTTCGCCGCCGAGCTGGTGCTGGTGCTGGGTGAGTGACCCCCGCTTTGGGGACAGCCACCAGTGTCCCCACCAATGGGCACTGCAGGCAGGGTCAGGCACCCCCAGGGGTGGCTGTGCTGGGAGGGGACACACGGCGCTCATGGCTCTGTCTTGTCCCCAGTGTACCTCCACGACCTGGGCATCATGCACAGAGATGTCAAGGTGGGTGGCAGCGGGGTTGGGGGGGCTGGAGGATGGGGTGGGGGTCTCTGAACCCCCGCATGGAGAGGCCACCTCAGTGCCTTTCTCATTTCAGATGGAGAACATCCTCCTGGATGAGAGAGGTAAGAGCCTGGTGGCACTGCCTTGGGGACACCCCATCTGTGGGAACATCCCATCCACGGGGACATCCTCTCCATGGGTTCCCATGAGGTGTCTGGCCCCACAGGACACCTCAAGCTCACCGACTTCGGCCTCTCCCGGTACCTGCAGTGGGGCGAGCGAGCCCACACGATCTGTGGCACCCTGCAGTACATGGGTAAGGGGGCTGTGCTGGGGGGGSYKKKSYKGGGGGGGCTSTGSYGGGGGGCACAGACCCCCAGGTGCTCACCCACTCTCCCCACAGCCCCAGAAGTGCTGAGTGGGGGGCCCTACAGCCACGCAGCCGACTGGTGGTCCCTGGGAGTCCTGCTCTTTGCCCTGGCCAGTGGGGAGGTAAGGACCACAGGGTGGGGGGAGAGAGACACCAAAGGTTGGGGGACAGGGACAACAGAGGGTGGGGTGACAGGGACACACCAAAGGTTGGGGGGACAGGGACACCATAGGGTGGGGACACAGAGGCATCACAGAGAGACCCTGAACTCATTTGTGTCCCCCCAGTTCCCTGTGGCGCCGGCAGRAGACCATGTGGCCATGCTGGAACGTGTCAAACAGAGCAGCTAYGAGAGCCCACCTGAGTTCAGCCCTGAGCTGGCCCGGCTGCTCGCCGAGGTAACCCTCCTGCCTGGATTTTGGGGTCCCCWCTGGCCCCTGGGCTGGATGCTGGGGTTTCCATTCTCACTGTCCTCTCTGTGTTTGCAGCTGCTGTGCCACAACCCCCTGTACCGCCTGCGCTACCTCCACCACTTCAAGGGTCACCCCTTCTTCCGCGGGGTGGCCTTCGACGCTGACCTGCTGCAGAAGGACCCGGTGGTGGTGGCAGTGGCCCCGCGACCCCCCGAGCAGCCCCCACCCGACCCCGCCACCTTCGCCGACTTCGACTACGACCTTGCCGAGCCCCCGGACCGGCCCTGGCCTGGCTGAGCCACCGTGGCTGGGACCCTCGGCATCGCTCAGGGACATCCCCCTACCCCGGCAGCGGGTCGGACCCTGCTGGGCCGGGTCCCCCAAGGGGTCACCCGGGTACCCCCCAATCTCATCCCCGGGTACCTCAACTCTGTACCTCTCCCCGCGGGAGCAATAAACCCGAGAGCCGCGGGCACTGCTGCGGGTGCTGCCCTGAACTCATGGTTGGGTGGGGAAAGCGGGACCACCGGGGCGGGAGCGCGGGGCTGGAGCCCCCTCCATCGGAGCGCGGTTGGGGCAGGTCTGGGGGGGTGTGTGGGGGTGATTTCCCCGGGGCAGGCGCTGGGGAGCCCCAAGATCGGGGGGAGCTGGGTCCCTCCGTCCATCTGTCCATCTGTCCRTCCGTCCATCGCTCCGGTCCGTTGCCCGGGCGCTGCGCAGCGCGGTGTGGGCGTGTCCAGCGAACGAAGCCACGCCCATTTCCCCGCCCACCGCCGGGCGTGGCCCCGCCCCGCTGTCCTCTCGCGGGGTGGCGCGCGCGCGGCGCAGCCAATCAGAGCCGTCCGTGATTTTCAAACCGGCGGCGCGCGGGCGGAGGCGGGGCCGGACCGGACACCGAGAGCGGGCCTAGAACAAGGCCGAGACCAACCGGGAGCGGGCCCGAGACCGACCGCAGCCGGAGTCGAGACCCAGATAAAGACCGGGAGCAGGGCCGGGCCCATTCCCGGACCATGCAGCGCGCCAAGACCCCCGCCGTGAGTGCGGGGCTGGGGTTCGGTTTGGATGTTCCTGTGGGGCGGCGGGTCCGGTGCTCCCGGTATTTCTGTGTGTGTGTGTGTGTGTGTGGGTGGGGAGCTGCCGGTGCTGCCGCCGCTGACCCCTTCCCCCCCCGGTGCCCCCCAGGCGCAGAAGCGGCCCCGGCGCACCCCCCTGCAGGAGCTGCAGCTTCAACCGGGGTCTGACCGGACCAGCCTGACCCCGCTGCTCCGCCGGCTGCGGCTCAAGGTCGGTGTGCGGGGCACAACGAGCGGGGCGGGCAACGGGAGAGGCTGCGGTGTAACGAACGGGGAGTGTTGGGGGGTTAGGTTGTACTGGGAGGACGGGAGTATTTACTGGAGTGGGGGAAATGGGGAGACTGCRGCAAACGGCTGCGGGGTGCAAGGGGAAAGGGCAGGACTGCCCTGACTCCCCTTTTCCCCTAAAATGTCCTGTAGGACCATGACTGCGCCACCCCAGTGTCCTGTGCCCGGGGACCCCGCAGCAGCGTCACCGCAGTGCCTTTCACCCCAGGACCCCCCCGGAGTGCCACCCTGGGCCCCCCCAGCAGCACCACCCCAATGCCTTGCACCCCAGGGCCCCCCAGCAGCACCGCTTTGGAGCCCACCAGGACCTCAGAGCTCCTCGAGACTCCCATCCTTAAGGAGGGTGGCTCTGAGGCCCCCAGCAATCCCACCCTTATGCCTGCTGCCCTGGAGACCCCCAGCAGCATCAGCCCAGAGGCCCCTAGCAGTCCTATCCCAGTGTCCAGCATCCCGGAGCTCCCTGAAAACACCGTGCCAGCCTCTGTGTGCAGCTCCATCCCAGTGCTCAGCATCCCGGAGCTCCCCAACAGCACCATACCAACCTCCCTATGCAGCTCCATCCCAATGCCCAGCACCGCAGAGCCCTCCAGCAGCACTGTGCCAGCCTCTGTGTGCAGCTCCATTCCACGGCCCAGCATCCCGGAGCTCCCCAGCAGCACTGTGCCAGTCATCTTGGGCAGCTCCATTCCAAAGCCCAGCACCTCAGAGCCCCCCAGCAGCACCATACCAACCTCCCTGTGCAGCTCCATCCCAGTGTCCAGCACCCCAGAGCCCTCCAGCAGCACCATACCAACCTCCCTGTGCAGCTCCATCCCAATGCCTAGCACCCCAGAGCCCCCCAGCAGCACCGTGCCAGTCGCCTTGGGCAGCTCCATCCCAATGCCCAGCACCCCAGAGTGCCTTGAGAACACTGTGCCAGTCTCCCTGTGCAGCTCCATCTCAGAGCCCTCCAGCAGCACCATGCCAGTCTCCTTGTGCAGCTCCAACCCAGTGCCCAGCACCCCAGGGCCCTCCAGCAGCCTCATTCCAGTGCCCGTGTGCAGCTCCATCCTAGGATCCAGCACCCCAGAGTGCCCTGAGAACACCATGCCGGTCTCCCTGTGCAGCTCCACCCCAGTGCCCAGCACCCCTCAGTCCCCTGGCAGCACCACCCCAGGGCTCCCYAACATCATCAGCTCTGTGTCCTGCAACCCAAACTCCCCAGGCAGCTCTGCTCTCCCCCGCTGCAGCTCTGCATCCCCTGGCAATGCCAGCACAGCCTCCTGCACCCCAGGGCCCCCTGGCACCAGCTCCACCCCGCAGAAAGCTCCTTTCCATGGGTGGCGAGCAGCACCTCCAGACTTTTCCTGCAGCCCTGTGGTCTCTGAGCCCCCATCTGCAGATGGGAGTGCTGGTCCTCTGCCTTGCCAAGGCACCYCTGAGGGAGCAGAGTCTCCTGCCCCTGTCCCCCCAGAGCAGAGCCCAGCTGGCCTCCCTCCCATTGAGGCAAATGGGTTGGAGCCTRCTGGGTCAGAAGCCATTGTCACCTCTGTCACATCACCTGAATCCACCCTGGGGGCTGTGTCCTGGATGTTGCCACTGGTGTGGCTGGAGAAGACCCTCAACACCTCGTTCCTGGTGGAATCCCTGCAGCACAGCCTGCCCCTCCACAAGCCACAGCAGGATGCCAGCAGCAGTGTCGCCCT
>NW_026623394.1:1528629-1536980 GCF_030028575.1 Malurus melanocephalus
CTGGCACCAGCACAACCCCAGTGTCCACTACAGCCTTTGGAACCAGCATAACCCCGGTGTCCATCATTGCCACGGGCACCAGTATGAGCCCAGTGGCCACCATGGCCACTGGCACCTTCATGACACCTCGGGATGTGTGGGAGAGGAGCATGAACACATCCAGGGGAAGCCTCCCCTCTGCCAAGGACAACGCTGCTGAAACGGACTCCCTGCTCTGGCAGTAAGTATGAGGACATGTCCCCCTTGGATGAAGCCCTGGCACCCAGGGGCTGTCCTTGCCCTAAGCCCTCTCTCTGTCCCCAGCTGTCCCCGGGAGCAGCTGAAGGCCCTGCCACGGGCGGAGCTGGAGGGGCGGCTGGAGAGCACCCTCATCATCATCGAAGCCCTGTCGCTGCAGCTGCGTCACTTGCAGGACAGCCAGCGGCCAYGCTCCGGTGTGGGGCCGGCCGAGCAGAGAAACGCGCTCACACAGACCGACATCACCCTCCCCAAAGGGGTAAGAGTCCTCCGAGGTGATGCCACCCTGTCCCCTGCAGCCCCGGTGTCGTGACAGTGTCCTTGTGCTGGTGGCGAGATGGTGACCCTGTCTGGGTTGCTGGAGCGGAAGTAAAGCAGAGCTGCTGCATCACGGCATCACGCGCCCGGCGCTGCATTATCGCACCCGGCTCAACTCGCTGAGTTTGCTGGATTTGACCCCCAGAGGGGGRAAACATCCCTGGCACACGTGGCAGAGGATGRGAGGTGTTGTGGCTGATGGCTCTCRCTSGCCCCAGGGTGGAGCRGGTCTGGTATGAAGCCCCCTCCACGCTGGTGGATGCCTGGAGGAGGAGGAGATCTGCCGTCAGCTCTGCCTTGAGCTGCGGAGGAAAATGGATGCTCTGCAGCTGGAGCTGGGTGCCACAGGCACAGTGGCTATCACTGGCCATGAGTGTGCCAGGTCTCAGCCATGCAGGGCACACGCACSTGCCTGGTGCCAGCTGCTCTAACGCCGGTGTCCTTGTCCCTTCCCCAGCACACCTGGAACAGCCAGTGCCTCCTGTCCCAGGTCCCCACGGGTCCTGCCTTTCAGAGCCTGCAGGATGAGCAGGGAGCCCTCGWGCTGGAGATGAGCTCCCACACATGCCTCTGGTGCCCCTGGGTTTTGGGAGGCCTGTTGGCACACATGGCAGCTGTACCTGGTGCCTCATGCTGCTGTCCCCTYCCTCAGCAGGAGCAGCAGAGGACCCTGGTGTCCCAGTGCCTGGCTGTGCCTGAGAGTGCTCCCAGCAAGCTGCAGAGCTGCCTGGAAGARCGGGATGCCGTGAGGCAGCGAGTGGATGAGGCCCTACGAACCAAGGAGCAGGTGAGGGGGCAGCTGTTGTGGGATTAAGGCAGTCTCAGCTGYCCTCATGCCTTGGGTGGGGCATCCTGCATCTCTGTGCATCTCTGGGGATGAAGATCTCCCTGGCACCCCAGGGGAAGAAAATCCCAAAGCAGAAGGCAAGAAGTGCTGTGTGAGGGAGGTTTTTTTGGCAYGGGCTGTGCCCCTCTGGGAGAAGGAGTCCTAGGCTGATGAAGGGATGGCTCCTGCAAGTCTTCCCTTGTGCCACAGCGTGGCTGGAGCAGCATCTTTTCCTCTGCAGGGATCTCTCTTCCTGGAGGCTTTCTGTGCCCGTGTCAGCGCCCACCTCCGTGCCCGTGACGAGAGCCTGGCCTCGCAGCAGGAGCTGAGCACGCTGCTGGCCCATGTCACCAACCTGCGGGTACTGAGCGGGCTGTGACCCCCCTACCCCACACTAGATCAGGGGCTGGAAGGGCACCCCATGTCCTGASCTTGGGGGATGCTCTCAATGGGCTCAACCAGAGGTTTCCTGGTGCTGTTGCTGCTGCTGGGAAGGCGCTGAAAATTTGGCCTCAGGGCTAGTGCTCACCTCAGCTTGGTGGCCATGAAATGTGGCTTTTCCACCACGGCAGTGCTGAGTCATCCCTCCTACCCTACAGACATCCCTGTCTGCTCAGGCTCAGTCTTTCCGCGAATTCTTAAATRGCATCTTTGAAAATCTGGAGAAGGATAGGAGAGCCTTGGATGAGGAGGTGAGGGGTGTCCTGTGGGGGCTCACTGCCCTGCCAGTGCTCTGTGCCCTGGGTGCTGTGACCTGTCCCTGGTCACACGGCAGAGCAGTGCCACCAGTGCCATGGCAGTGCCACCAGTGCTGAGCTGTGCCCATTGCTGTCCCCCTTCCCAGCGGGAGCGGGTGAACGCCCTGGCGTCCCAGTCCCATGCCATACTGGAGCAAGTGCCTGGCAAGCTGCAGAGCTGCATGGAGGAGCTGGCTGCCACTCAGGAGCGAGCACAGGAGGCTCTTCAAGCCAAGGAGGAGGTACAGGGGTGCCTAGTGCCATGAGTGTCTGAGGCACCAGGTGTTTTGGGGCACTCCAGAGCAAGCACCATTGTCTCCACAGGCRTCCTGCCAACTGCAGAAGACCTTGGTGGCTTTGCAGGACGCAGAGGCTCAGGTGGAGCAGCTGACAGTGTCCAACTCACGCCTGGGCAAAGGTAGGGGTGGGTGACWCTGGGGCTGGAGCTGCTCCATACCCCCTGCCCCTGTCCCCCCTGGGTGACTGCTGTGTCCCTCGCAGACCTGAGCTCCGTGATGATCAATCTGGCCAGTGTGGAGCAGGAGCGGGACGCGCTGCAGCAGGAGAACGAGAAGCAGTGGGAGGAGATGGCCCAGTGGGTTTGATCCYTGAGGTCCCCAGCCCCTCCCCACCTCCAGCCCCCAAAACACAGYACCCCCTGATCCCATCGCATCCCCACAGGCTGGCTCAGGAGAGGAACAGCCTGCAGCAGGAGTGCAAGGAGCTGTGCCAGGAGCTGCGGGAGGCCACCGAGTGCCGGGAGGTGGGAGCTGCCTGACCTTGCTGTGCTGTCACACGCTGCCGGCCCCCATCACGGCCTCTCCGGGAAAGCTGGCGAGTGGCCAGGAGCGGGATTAGCCCTCCTGCGGGGGGATGAGCTTGCGAGGGCGGTGACATCCCGCACGTAGYGCAGCTTTTCATCCTGCCCGGCAGGGATTCCCAGGGAGGGGGTTGGGCAGTTCTCGAAGACAGTTTTCCCCTGCAGGCATGGAACCATCCCCCAGCCTGTCCCATGTCCCCAGCAAACTGGTTTATAGGATTTAGGCTGCTCCTGACTGGAAACAGCGCCCTGAGGTGTGGGAGGGTCAGTGCTGGGGGTCCCAATGACCCCTCGGGTCTCTGGCTGCTCACGGCCGTGTCCCCCTGCCCCTTTACAGTTCCTGGACCAGGAGAACCAAATGTGCCGCACGCAGCTGCTGGAGGTGGAGGCCAGGCTGAACTCCACGCAGGCCACGCTGCAGGAGCGTGTCCTGCAGCACGAGGAGCTGATGGAGTCCCAYCAACGCCTGCGGTACTGCCCCACTCACCAGCTCCACTCAAACCTCTCTATTTTTGGGAAATCAAGCCCTTCCTGGGGGGTTGAAGGGGACATTGTGACCATTGCCACAGTCACTGCTGCCCCAGCCAAGTGTGGCTGTTCAGATGGGTGGGAGAGGCTGTGGGGAAGCCCAGCAGATCTCATCCTGAGAGAAGCTGCCTAAATCTGTGAGATTTGCACCATTGCTGGTTCATGGCGAGAGGCAGGCACGGGAAATGTCCCCATCCCACAGTGAGGAGGGGAAATGCTGCTCCTGCTGAGGCTGATGACATCCCACAGGGAAGAGCAGGCCGCCCTCAGYAAGGAGCTGAACAGCACCAAGGCCGAGCTGCTCAACCTGCAGACAAAGAGGAACAAAGTTTCATGGTGCTCCACGGACATYGTGGAGAGCAAGATGCGGCTGCAGGAGCTCGCTGACTGCCTCAAGGCTGCTCTGGAAGAGCAGGTAGGAGCCCTGTGCTGGGGACAAGGATGACAGGGTGGCCCAGTGGGGTCACACACGCGTGGCTCTCTGTGTGACACCCTGTGCTTGCTGGGCCCGTCACAAACTGCGCTCTGGTGCTGTGCTCTCCCTCCCCCTGAAGGATGACGATGATGATGCTGCTCCATCAAGAAGCAAAGCCTGGACACCGGCCCCCCGGACCCCAGGCTGGCAGACCCCACGCCGCCCCTGGACCCCGGCCTTCCGCACCCCTGCGTGCCACACCCCACACCGTGCCGGCAGCTCCTTCGTGGGCAGCGTCCTGAAGGCAGTGGCGGGGAAAGGTGAGCTGGCACCCCCTGTCTGGGTTTTTGTGGGTTTTGAGGGGTCCCAGGATAGGAATTGTTCTCTCCCCACCATGCTGGGGATGTGCAGGGCTGGGCACAGCCGCTGTCCTCTCCTCTTGCAGATGCCAACGAAACCACCAGAAGTGAGGGTGCAGTTSCCAAGGACAGACTTGCATCCACACCAAAGCCCATAGGTACTGGGGYTGTCACCCTGTCTGGAGCCCTGCTCTGAAGCTGCAGGGCTGTTGTGCAGAGGGATGAGCAGGCTCTCCTTCCTCTGTGTGCCCTAGGGCTGATGTTCCCTCGGCGTTTCTCACAAAGCTCTTTCCTGCCTGCAGATCCTGAGGATGCTCTGCTGGAGAGCGTGAAGGAGCTGAGATCTGTGGTCTCCAACCTCGCCATGCTGAGCTGCCGCATCCARGAACTGGAGCAGAGCGAGTTCAGGGCACTGCGGACAGAGATGTGAGTTCAGTGGGGGCTCATGCTGAGGGTTGGGCAGGGGYATCACTCTCCTGGGCATGGCCTTTCCTGTGGGCAGCCTGCCTGGGTTTGCYTTTCGCCCCAGTGCTGGATTAGACCTCTCCTGCCATGGCTAGATGGGCTTTTTCCAGCTGCTTGGGCTGGGCCAGGTGTCTTCTCTCACCCCAGGAGGGGTTTTGGTGCTGTGCTCAGCTGTGATCCCCACCTGTCCCCTCTCCCAGCTCTGAACTGCAGCTCCGCCTGGAGACGGTGACAGCCGAGAGTGAGGAGACGGTGGACGCCCAGGCTGCCACCATTGCCAAACTGAACAAGGTGCTGAGGACCAAGCTTGAGGTGAGCCAGAAATGGGCCAGCACTCACCCCAGGGCAGAGCCGAACTGGGACGGCCGCTGATCTAGGACACAGAGAAATCTGGTGATGCCCCATGGGTGCTCCTGGCTTGTCTGACCTCCTCAGGCATGAGAAAACCCSCTGCAGGGTGCTGGGGGTGGCCAGGGCTGGGCACTGCCTGACCCTGCTTCTTCCTCCTGGCAGAACGAGAAGGAGCTGCAGGACGTGGTGAAACAGCAGGAAGAGAAGATGTTGCAACTCATCGACAAGAGCGGGGAAGTCACGGTGCGTGATGAGGACATGGGTGGGCAGCACCCTGGGGGGCTGCCGGCCACAGGACCCCTCTCAACATCTCCTCTTCCTCCCCAGAGGCTGAAGGCAGAGGTCTCCCAGCTGAAGCGTTCGCTCCAGCGCGCAGAGACGGAGGCCAAGGTGCTGTGGGAGGAGATGCGGAGCAAGGAGCACCAAGTGGACACTGCCTATGTCCAGGAGCGGGTCATGCTGCGGCGAGAGGTGAGGCCCCTGCAGAGCTGAGGACTGCTCGTCTCACCCCACCAGGGACGAGGAGACCTCTTTACACCTCGCTCCTCACACCCTGCCCCCACCCCAGAGCTTTCCCCCGCAGGGGTCTCAGCAGGGCTCGCTCCTTTTGCAGGTGGATAAACTGCGGCTGCTGCTCCTGGAGAAAGAGGATGAGAATCTGCGGCTCACTGACAAGTACCTGGAGCAGGTATGGGGCTGCCCTAGCTCCAGTCATACAATCAGAATGGTTTGGTTGGAAGGGACCATAAAGATCACGAGTTCCAAAACTCCTGACATGGGCAGGGGCCCCCTCTCCCTTCTGCACTGGTCCCTGCTCAAGTCTGGAGCAGAGTCCTGACAGGCATCTCCCACCACCACAGGTCCGAGGGCTGGAGGTGAAACTCCATCAAACCCAGAAAGTGCTGAAGACCCACGAGGAGATGCTGGAGAAGATGAAAGAGGTGAGATTTACAGTTCATTGCTCACCCTCGCTGTGACTACAGCACCGCCAACCCAAACACTATCACTGCTGCTGTCCCCAGGTCCTGTCGGCTGTCCCCGAGGAGGCTCTGGGCTGCCAGGAGCTCCAGAGCCTGTTGTGCTACCTGGGCCTGAAGCCAGCCAGCAAGGAAGCTGCTGAGCCGCTGTAGCCTCTAGCCTGAAACCTTTCCTGTTGTTAATGTTGTAATTATTTATTGAATAAAGTTGTGTTGGCTTTTACCCCGCCTGCCGTGTTGCATTCAGGAAGCTCCCGGTGCTGTGGGTGGGGACAACTTGTCCAGCCTGTGCCGGTTGCTCCTGTTCCGTCACGGGGCCGTGGGCACAGCTCCCTGCCACCCAGGGCCTCTCCTTCTTGGCGGGGGACACATCCCCCCCTCTGCCAGCGCTGGCTCTCATTGAGGCACCGCGTTCCCCAGGCTCCCGCCCTGTGGCCCCGGCAGCAGCCGGAGCCAGCTTCCCTTCCCTGCTCCCGCTCCTCCTCCTGCCCTAGATTCCCTCTGTGCCCCGCTCCGCAGGGGAGGGTCGGGATCCTGCACCCCATCATGGGGCTGTGGGCACATGCCTGTTGCGTGGGAATTGTTCCAGAGCCTGGATYCTRCACCTTTCTATCATGRGGATGGTTCCAGAGGCTGGATCCTGCACCCCCATCACAGGGAAGGTTCCAGAGCCTGGATCTTACACCCCCATCACAGAGATGGTTCCAGAGGCAGGATTCCCATACTGCCCCATCATGGGATGGTTCCAGAGACAGAATCCTGCACCCCCATCACGGGGATGGTTCCAGAGGTGGGATACTGCGTCCCCACCACGGGGCTGGCTCCAGAGGCAGGATCCTGCACCCCCCCCAGCCAAGGGATGGTTCCAGAGGCTGGAACCTGGAATTCTGCCTCCTCCATCATGGGATGGTTCCAGAGGCTGGACCCTGCACTCCCGTCATGGGAATGGTTCCAGAGCCTGGATCCTGCACCCCCACCACGGGGATGTTTCCAGAGCCTGGATACTGCATCCCCATCACGGGGCTGGTTCTAGAGGCTGGATCCCGCACCCTGTCACGGGGCTGTGGGCACACGCCTGTTGCACGGGGATGTTTCCCCCTCCCCGCCTGCCTCCGGCACGCAGCATCCCATGGCTCAGCCAGCGCTGGGAGCTCTGCCAGCTCCTGCTCCCAACCCCCCTTGGTCCCCGCTGCTGCATGGAGGGGGGGCTCCCTGAGGGGCTCCCCGGCTCCCAGCACAGCTCCAGCTTCACCTCCCTCCTTCSCTGCTGGGGCAGCTCCTGCGGGATCCCCCTCCCGGCGTTCCTGACCCCAAGGATGCTCCCCACCGCCACRGGGACCGCGCGGCGCCTCCCTCCCCTGCCACGGCCCGAAATAGCAGCGCTCCAACAAGTGCTCTGGTTTTTAATGGCCTCTTTCTCCTGCCCAAAGGGGGAGGAAATCACCTTCCCTTGCCCTCTGCCACAGCCCTACCGCTCCGCGTGGGGCGGGTACCGTGCCACGTCGGGCGCTGGCACCGATTTACCCGGGAAATGGAGGTGTTTGGGGCCGTCCCTCCGTGTCCTGGGTGCGTGGGTGGYTCGTGGGGAAGCAACACTCGCTGCTCCCTGGCATTGCCTCCCTCCCTGCTCCRTGACCCCGCGGGGTCGGGTACAGCCCCCCGAGGTGCGAGGCCGGCAGCGGGGGCCCCCGGTTCTGGGATGCAGGGAGATGTGCTCCGTTCCCTGGATTGGGGCCACACAGGGTGGCTGAGCCTCCTTTTACGGCGGGATTCGGTACAGCGGGGCCTTGGCAGCCGTCCCCGTGAGGCGAGTGGGGACACTGGTATTGTCCCTGTGCCGGCTGCGGGTGGTTTTTTAGGGGGGCTGGTCTCCTGTAAGTGCCCCCACCATGTCCTGGAGGGTCTGGGGCTCAGTGCTGCTGTGGCCCCCGGTCACAGAGGTGACCCACCACAGTAACAGTGACCCCAGCCTGGGGGTGGGACAGGGGGTCCCTGGCCCAAAGGTGATGMGGGGAAAGTCTCTGTTCCCAGCTGGATGTGGAAATAGGGGGGCCACAGCCTGGGGATGGCATGGAGGGGTCCCTGCCCATGACCAAGCAGAAGTAGTGGGACAGAGGGGTCTTCAGCAGCAACAGGAGATGGCACAGTGGATGGCAAGGGGGGCCCTGCCCATGGCAGGGGGTGACTCAGCTGCGTCCCTGGGCGATAGCGGGGGGGCACTGAGGGGTCCCCATCACCATCAAGGCGTCGCAAAGGGGTGATAACAGTGGGGTCTCCGGCTTGGGGTTGCCACCTCGGGGTCGCCAGGAGCGCGGGGG
>NW_026623394.1:1537080-1567160 GCF_030028575.1 Malurus melanocephalus
GCCGGTCCTGCCCGGTGCCGCCCCGCCGGTCACGTAGCTCTGCGGCACCGCAGCCACATTTACCGCGGGGCCGGAGCGCACAGCCCGCAGTCCGTGCTCGCCGCCGCCGCCCTACACGGTACGGGGGAGCCGGGGGTCGGGGAGAGCCGGGGGGAGCTGCCCGGGGGGGCGGCCGGGGGGTCCCGGCAGCGGGAGCCGCCAGCCCCGCCGAGCCTCCCGGGTGTTTCCGTGCGGCATCCCGCGGGTCCGGGCTGGGGGGCTCCAGGGCGGAGGAACGCCCGGGCATGGGGGTATTTTGGGCTTGGGGGGAGCCAGGAGACTCCTCCTGCGCTGGCGGAGCTGGRACCACGATGGTGGCGGCCGGGGGGTCGAGCGCCCCGGCTCCCGGGGGCATCACCGGCCCCGCGACGGCGCCAGCCCCGGGGTATCGCCATCCGTGGAGTACCCCAAACTTTGGGTACCTCCATCCCCGCGTTGTGCCGCCCTGGGGCGGCTCCATCCCCTATTCCTGGGCTATTTCCGTCTCCCCGGTATCCCCATCCCCTCTCTGTCGTCATCGCCCGCGTATCCTCCCCGCGGGCTGTTGCCGGCCGTGGGGTATCTCCATCTCCGGGGTACCCCAAACCCCGGGGTAACTCCAGACCCAGGAAGTGCCTCCCTGGGGTCTCTGTTTCCCCTTTCCCGGAGCACTTCCACCCCGCCGGTATCCCCATCCCCAGGCTGTTTCCACTCCCCGCGGGGTATCCCCATCCCCAGGGTACCCCCATCCCGGTCCCCTCGTGTCCTGCGCGGGTCCCCGGGGAGCTGCGCTCCCTCAAGATGGCTGGGCTGGGGGCGGGCTGGCAGGCACCAAAATGGCTGGGAGCTGCCCGGCATCCTCCACGATCCCTGCCACGAGGCTTACACAACGTGCCCTGGCCGGGGGCGCCGGGCTACCGGCCCCGTGGCGGTCCCGGGTCCCCGGGGAACGGGCTACGTGCGGTTTCGAGGTGTCGCCCCGCCGGTGCGTGACTCAGTCCCCGTCCGCTCGCAGCCACCGCCACCATGACGCACCAACACCCCGCGCTGACGGCCGAGCAGAAGAAGGAGCTGTCGGACATCGCGCTGCGGATCGTGGCCCCGGGGAAGGGCATCCTGGCGGCCGATGAGTCCGTAGGTCAGTCTGGGGGGGAGAAATCTGCCCCACCGCCCCTTTTCCCTGCGCCGGATGGAGGCTGACGAGGCTGCTGGGTGCCCGCAGGGAGCATGGCCAAGCGCCTCAACCAGATTGGGGTGGAGAACACGGAGGAGAACCGGCGGCTGTACCGCCAGATCCTCTTCAGCGCTGACAGCCGGGTGAAGAAATGCATCGGGGGCGTCATCTTCTTCCACGAGACCATGTACCAGAAGGCTGACGACGGCACCCCCTTCGTCCAGATGATCAAGGACAAGGGCATCGTCGTGGGCATCAAGGTGTGGGGGCTGCCCGGTGGGTTTGTGGGGTGCTGAGGGTGCTTGGAGAGTGTCAGTGGGGCTCAGTACTGCCTTCCCCTCATTCCACAGGTGGACAAGGGTGTTGTGCCGCTGGCTGGGACCGACGGCGAGACCACCACGCAGGGTAGGTGCAGAGGGAGCTGTGGGGTTTGGGGTTTGGGGCTGCGGGGTTTGGGGCTGCGGGGTTTGGGGCTGAGGGTTTTGGGGCAATGGGGCTGACACGCTGCCTGGCAGGTCTGGATGGGCTGTGGGAGCGCTGTGCCCAGTACAAGAAGGACGGGGCAGACTTTGCCAAATGGCGCTGCGTGCTGAAGATCAGCGAGCACACCCCCTCCGCCCTCGCCATCATGGAGAACGCCAACGTCCTGGCCCGCTACGCCAGCATCTGCCAGCAGGTACGTGCCTACCGTTGTAACCTCATGAGTGGGCAGTGACCTGTGGGATGGGACACTGTGTGGGCAGGTATCACCTCACGGGGTGGGCACAGATCCCTGAGGGTCAGCACTGCGCCTGTGCGATGGTGATGGTGATGATGATCCCTGGGGATGATCCCCAGCGGCTGGACRTAACCCCTGTGTTGGGTAACACCTCACGTGGGTGGACATGGGGCACATGCCCGTGGCATGGACATCGCCCGTGGGGTCAGGCGTTAATCCCATGGGGTCAGGCATTGTGGTCCCCACCCCCACCAGTAAAAAACTGGACCAAGCAAAATCACCACATTCACAAATATGGACATGGCTGCGTGGGGCTGAGAATTGACCCTCCCAGGCTGGACATCCYCCCATGGGGCTGGGCATCATTGCCAAACAGGGCATTGAGCTTTGGGGCTGAGCTTCACTCCCCAGGTGGCCTCGTCCCACATTTCTATGGGGCCGGGGGGACACCCAGGGACATCAGAGTCATGGCATCTGCCTGGTGGTGTTTGCAGAACGGCATCGTGCCCATCGTGGAGCCAGAGATCCTGCCTGATGGTGACCACGACCTCAAGCGGTGCCAGTATGTGACAGAGAAGGTGAGTGGCAGGGTGACAACAGGGTGGGCACCGTGCTGTGCCCTGCCATGCCAGGGGACTCCACGGTGGCTGTCCTCCCCAGGTGTTGGCAGCTGTCTACAAGGCACTGAGTGACCACCACGTCTACCTGGAGGGAACCCTGCTGAAGCCCAACATGGTGACYCCCGGGCACTCCTGCCCCACCAAGTACAGCCCAGAGGAGATCGCCATGGCCACTGTCACCGCTCTGCGCCGCACYGTGCCCCCGGCCGTGCCAGGTACCGGCCCTGGGACGTGGCAGAGACCAGGAGAGGGATGCCCCGTGTCCCCCCTGGTGCCATAACTCCGCTTTCCGCAGGCGTCACCTTCCTGTCTGGGGGTCAGAGTGAGGAGGAGGCTTCCATCAACCTCAACGCCATCAACACGTGCCCGCTGGTGCGGCCATGGGCCCTCACCTTCTCCTACGGGCGGGCGCTGCAGGCGTCAGCGCTCAGCGCCTGGCGCGGGCAGAGGGACAACGCCGACGCTGCCACCGAGGAGTTCATCAAGCGTGCAGAGGTGAGGGGGTGGCTCTCATGGAAACGGGGTGCTGAGGGCTCTGTCCTCCCTCCGGGGTGTGGGGACACCAGGAACTGGGAGGAGGGATGGCTGAGAACCGTGTCCCACAGGGTGACACCAGGGGCTGTGTGCCCATGGGAGGAGGGATGGCTGAGGACTGTGCCCCACAGGGACAGGGCATGCCAAGGACCCACAGGATGGGGTCCAATCATCATGATGTCATCCCACAGGATGACACCAAGGACTGTGCCCCATGGGACAGGGCATGCCAAGGACCATGGTGACCCATGAAGGGACACCGAGGGCTGTGGCCCCATAGGGGAATATGGGGCCAGATCCCTGTGGGATGATGGGGGACACCAAGGACTCTGTCCCCAAGGGCTGTGTTTGCATGGCCACTGACGTTTCCTTCCCCCGCAGGTGAACGGGCTGGCAGCGCTGGGCAAGTACGAGGGCAGCGGGGACGACTCCGGGGCCGCCGGGCAGTCCCTCTACGTGGCCAACCACGCGTACTGAGCCCCGGCCGGGCACCCCACCGGCCCCGGCCCCCGCCCCGGCCCCCTCCCCGCCACCGCTCACACCCCGCTTCCACCCCAGCCGCCCAGGGGAGCCGCCACGCGGGGAGGGGAAGGGGGGAGCGCCCCGCGGGCCGGCCCCACGCCGCGTCCGCAGATGGAACGAGGGCTCCGGCTCAGCCGGGCCCTGGGGGGAGCCACCCCGGTGCCCCTTTGGCCGGGGGCTCCGGCCGGGCCGTGAGGGGAGGAGGGCAGGCCGCGTGGGGGGCAGGAGGGGAGGCCTGGGGGTGCCCCTGCCCTGCCGTAGCTTTGCAGTCCTGGTCGCTGCCGCCCTTGGGGCGCCTGTGTTGTGTTCGCCGTGTGCACCCCGTGTACCAAATAGCCTAACAACGAATAAATGGTAGAGACAGCGCCGTGCCGCCTCTTTCCTCGCCGCGGGGCACCCGGCAGCTCCGTCCGTCCCTCAGCGCGCTCCCGCCATCACCGCCAGCGTGCTGGGCTCGCTTATGCAATGAGCTGAGCTGGTTCTCAGCCCTCCCACACACATCGTGAGGCTCTGTGAGCTTGGCAGACGGGGTGGGTGGGCTCTCCGTAAGAGCCGTGAGGCGGGTGAGGAGCTCCCGTCCCCGTCTCGTGTCCGCCCCTCCTCCCGGTCCCGGTGCTCGGCTCCGCCCCGGTGCCGGCCGCGCGGACGCGGCGACGAAGCCACATGTCCCTCCGCGGCACTCGTAGAAACCAAAGCCCGCCCGCCCCGTTGCCGCTGCGCACTCTGATTGGTTCTCTTGCCCGCCCATCTATCCTGCCGCGCGGCGCACACCCATTCTATTGGCTGTCTTTGGCATTGCGAACTCTGATTGGCTGGGCTGGGCGCAGGACACGCCCCCCCGGCTGGGCCAGGAAGTGAAGATGGTGGCGSTGGCGGCGGCGGCGATGGCGGCGGATGAAGCAGGTACCGGCGGGCTCGGATGCCCGCTGCTCGTTCGTTGTCCCCCGGTCCCCCGAGCCCGGTTCCCGGGGAGCCGGGCCGGTGCTGAGCGCTGTCCCCGCAGAGCGGGCGCGAGGCCGGCGCGCCGCCTTGTCGTTCGCGACCATCGCCGTGGTGCTGGGGCTGCCGCTGTGGTGGAAAACCACCGAGACCTACCGCGCCGCCCTGCCCTACACGGACATCGAGGGGCTCGGCCACCAGCCGGTGAGCGCCGGGCGGGCCCGGGGGTGGCGCCGGGGACTCGGGGCCCCGTTCTGACGCTGCYTCTGTGCAGGTTCAGCTGGTGGTGCCCATCACCGTGGTGTTTGGCCCGGGATCCGTGCCCCGGGACCTGCCCAGGCCGCTGCCCTTCAAGGATGTGCAGGAGATGGAGATTTCCGTGAACCGTGAGAGACTSTCCCTATCCCATTTGCTCCTCCTGGGTGGCCTCGTCCTTTCCCGGGGSTCCCAGCCTGCCCATGGCTTCTCTCCCCCGCAGCCTGGAGCTCCCGTTCACCGGCATCGTCCTACCCTGAGCTGGCAGTGTAGGGAGCAGGGTGGGGACAGCAAGTGCAGGGAAGGGACCAGCCTGGGGATGGGGACAATGGAGCCCTCAGAGGGTGGGATGTGCCTGACTGGTGTGGGGTTGTCTCACTGCCACTGTGGACCAGTGATGCCACATGCCAGGTGCCCAAAGGACCTTGTGCCATGTGTCCCTCTGTGGCTGTCCATTGTCCCTGTGAGCACCAGGGTCCTGTGAGTGGCCTGGGATCAGCAGATTCACTCMGATTTTCTGCCCCTGCAGTGAGGACCAGCGTCACATCCCGCTATGAGATGCTCTATCGCAGCGCCACGGGTCAGGAGGAGGCAGCACTGGCTGCGGTGACTGCACGAGGTATTGGAGCAGGGAACTGCTGGAGAGCTCCTCTGGCTGAGGCTGGCTGAGCAGAGAGCACACTTTGCTGTGTCTCAGGGTGGGATGGGGTTTGGAGTGAAATTCCCATTCCTGCCAATGCCTCTGTGTTCCCCAGAGGCTGACACTGCTCTGCACCCGCTGCAGGACACCACGCTGGGCTCTCTGACCATGTATGTGGTCCCTGAAACCWCCTCTCTGCTGCCTCAGGTAGGAAGCAGCACCCTGTACTGCCAGTTTCTTGTGTGCTTCACCCCGGGAGGTGACATGTGTCACAGGTGGCTGTCACAAGTGGCACTGTGCCCTTCTCAGGGTGCTGCTCCCAGCCCTCACCCCTGCCCCATCCCCAGGGCACCAATGTCTACGTGGGGAAGCACCGCAGCGCYCTGCTGAGGGCTGGGGGGAGCCTGGCTGCCCTGCAGGCTCGGCTCCGTCAGGTGACACAGCTGATGTCCTTCACGGCCAGCTCCATCGCCGCCGCCCTCTCGGACCGTGTGCCCGACGGCCAGCTCGGCCCTGACGCACGGCGGTACCTGAAATCCAGCCTGGGTATGGATGTGCCCTCCATCCCTGTTTCCTGACCCTGGGAAAGCCTGCTGTCCCTGCAGGGAATCACATTCCTGCTCTGTTGTAGCACCCCTGGATGCCTTCTGGGCTAACACAGCCCTTTGCCTGTAGCAGTGTCTGTGGAGCAGGRTTGAGCTGTGATTGCTCTGGTGGTGTGACCCCACCCTGAGGTGGCCCAGGGAGGAGGGGACAGGCCCTGCTGCCCTTGGGAGCTGTGTCACGGCCTCGATGCCTCACAGGCTGCGTGTCCTCCCTCACAGGGTACGAGATCACCTTCAGCCTGCTGAACCCCGACCCCAAATCCCACGCCGTGGACTGGGACATCGAGGGCGCTGTGAACCGCTACGTGAAGCCTGTCCTGGACAAACTGAGCTTGGTGGCCAATTTTTCTGTGGATTCACAGGTGAGGGSTGGGAGAGATGGGAATGCCCAGCCCTGACTTCCCTGGGATGTGCTTCTGTGCCAGCAGCGTGTCCCTGTGTGCCTGCAGATCCTGTACTACGCTGTCCTGGGAGTGACACCGCGCTATGACAAAGAGTCCTCCAGCTTTCTGCTGAGTGCTCACAGCCTCCCACATGTCATCAACCCCGTGGAGGCCCGGCTGGGTGAGCACCGTGCTCATGGCTCGCTGGGGTCTGTCTCATGGCACCAGGCTGTGCTGAGGGATGGGGACAGCTGTGGACAGTGTCCTTTTCCCCATGTGAGAGCAGCCAGGCTGACTGTGAAGGAGGAGCTGGGCTGCTCTCTCTCTGCTAGCCATGGCAATTCTTTAACTCTGTCGCACTGCAGGATCCAGTGCTGCCTCTCTCTACCCYGTGCTGAACTTCCTGCTGTACGTGCCAGAGCGCTCCCACTCGCCCCTGTACATCCAGGACAAGGACGGAGCCCCAGTGAGCACCAACGCCTTCCACAGCCCCCGCTGGGGTGGCATCATGGTACGGTGCCATGGGGGTGCTGGGAYCAGGTGGTGGCTCCCCATTCCCAGCTGGTGACTCTGCTGGTCCTGCTTATGCCTGTCTGACACATTCTTCTGCAGGTTTACAACGTTGAAGCCCCTGCCTCCCCCCAAGCTTCCCTCCCTTTGCACGTGGACGTGGACATGGCAAGAGTGATGGAGGTTTTCCTGGCCCAGCTGCGGTGAGGATGCTCCCTTCCATCYCCAGGCCTCTGTGGATATCACTGGGGTCACAATAGGCTGTACCCAAACAGCTTGTTCCCTCCTCCTTCTGTGGTCTCTGGGTGGCTGAGGGTGGCTTTTTGTGGCCTTCGAGGTGCTGGCAACTGTCCCTCACTGCTCTGTGGCCAGGGCTAGCTACTGGCCCATCTCCCATCTCCTCAGGTAGGASGAGTCCTGCCACACATCAGAAGGCAATTAGGCAGGATTGGGACTAAATGGAGCAAGAAAAAGAGCAGGGAGCTCATGGGAATGCAGGCTTGTGATGTGGGCTGGGACCCTCCCCTCTGCTCCCAGGTTACTCTTTGGGCTGTCTCGGGAAGAGCTGCCCCCCGAGTTCCTGCTGGAGAGGCCGGGCAACGAGGGGCTGGCTGACTGGGAGCTGGACCACCTGCTCTGGGCCCACACCGTGGAGAACATCGCCACCGTGTCCACCACGCTGACCTCRCTGGCCCAGCTGCTGGACAAGATCGGGAACATCGTCATCAAGGACGACGTTGCCTCTGAGGTAGGGCTGGGGCTCCCTAAGGTGGGGAGCAGCGGGGGCTGAGTGTCCCTGTGGTGCTCTCTGGCCAGGGACTGACCCTTGGTGTTGTTCCCACGCAGGTGTACCGGGCAGTGGCCGCAGTCCAGAGCGCTGTGGCCAAGCTGGCCCAGGGCCACCTGCACGCAGCTTTCCAGGCCAGCAAGGAGGCCGTCACCTCCTCAGAGAAGGCTTTCTTTGACCCATCTCTCCTCCATCTCCTCTACTTCCCCGATGATCAGAARTTTGCCATCTACATCCCGCTCTTCCTGCCCATGGCTGTGCCCATTCTGCTGTCCCTGGCCAAGATTGTCCGGGAGACCAGGCAGCGTAAGAAGGAGCCCACCAAGATGGACTGAGCGACACTGACCTGTCCTGGAGCTGTCTCCACCTCGTGGGGTGGTGTTGTCACAGACTCGTGGTCCAGGAAGGCACCCCAGGGCCAGTCCTGGCTGCTTGGCTTGGGTGTGCCAAGGCCGGGATTCAGGGCAGAATCCCTGGAAGAGAAGCTGCTTTGGGAGGTGGGAAATGGTCTCAATTTGGGTGCTGAGCTCTCCTGCACCACAAAAGCAGAGAGGGGAGGGAGGGGCTGCCTGTGAGCACCCCCAGCCTGGTGCTGTGTTCAGAACAAGCTGCTGTGTAAATAAAGAACCCCCCAGTGGTGTGGGGGGCTGATGTGGGGCTGTGTGAACGTCCTTTAGCCATTGGGGGGTACCTATTGCCCTGCTTTCCCCTGGCCCAGCTCTCCTGCGTTCCCTCCATTGCTTTATGGAGTCTGGCTCCGCTCTTTCGGGTATTTAGTCAAAATTACTGCTGGGGAGGGGGAACAGTTCCCGGGGGGGGGGGCAGTGAATGGAGTCCATCCCGCCGATGGGTGCAGAGCCCCCGGGGGCAGCCCCGCTTCAGCGGGGTCTGGCTCTTCCATTGTGTGGCGGTCTGGGGCTCCCTTTGGGCGGGTGTCCCCTGTTTTGGGGACAGGTGCGTGCTCTGTCCCCACCTCACCCGCGCTCCATGGCGGGGGGTTCGCAGAAGCAGGGAACCCCATCTCCTCCAGCAAGAAAAGCTTTGCCCAAAGCCCCCGGGAGCGGCGGGGGGAGCCGCTTTCGTGCCGTGCCCTGGTTCCTCCGCCTCTCCCCGGCGCCGGGCGGTGCTGTGCGGGCGGGGGCGGGCCGGGGGCGGTGATGGCGATGCCCCTCCCGGTGCGGCGGCGCGCAGCGGGGCCGGGGCCGCTCACACCGGCGGTGGCGGCGGCGGCGGAGGGGCCATGAAGGTGAAGAAGAGCGGCGGGGCCGGGGCGGCGGCGGCCAGGACCGAGGAGGAGCTGGGCCGAAAGGCGCTCATCGGGCCCGACGACGTGCTGGGGCTGCAGCGGGTCACCAGCGGTGCGTGCCGGGGGCGCAGCGCGGCGGCCGGGGAGGATGGGGACCGCGTCCCCGGCGAAAAAAGGGCAGCCGGTTCATCTCTCCGAGGGGGCTAACCCGGCGGAAAAAGGAGAGCTGTTCCGCTGTTCCGCTTTTCAGGGGGGATCACCCAGAAGGAGAAAGGAGCCGGTCCCCCCTTCCCGGGGGACGAGGAGTGGGGATGCAGCAGCGCAGGGGACAGAATCTGGGGATGTGGCACCCCGGGGTGTGGGTACCACCGAAGGGACAGGGACTGGCCTCCCTCCAGGGGATGCCCAGAGCTGGGGATKCAGCTCCCCAGCTCTACTCAAAGGTCGGATGCTCCTCACTGCTCTCCCCATTCCACCATTCCCTGTGTCTGTGCCCCAAGTGGAGCCCCCCACCCTGTGCCCAGGGACAGGGACAGGCTGGATCCCTGGCCACAGCATGGGGGGGCTTCAYAGCAGCCTCTCCTTCCCGTTTCACCCTCCCCACTATAGCACCCTGGGTCCTGAGAACATCTGTGGGGCTGAAGGGTGGCAGTGTGGGGCTGGGGAGTTTGTCCTGCTCGGCAGAAGAGCTYGAGAGAACAGYACACAGGGCTGGGGAAARGTGAGGACAGGGRGAATGGCTTCACCCTGACACAGRGCAGGTTTAGATTGGATATTAGGGAGAAATTCYTCCCTGGGAGYRTGGTGGGGCCCTGGCACAGGTTGCCCAGAGGAGCTGTGGCTGCCCCATCCCTGGAAGTGTTCAGGATGAGGYTGGACAGGGCTTGGAGCACCCTGGGSCAGTGGAAGGTGTCCRTGCCCCTGTCAGGGGGTTGGAACCAGATGGGCTTTAAGGTCCCTTCCACCCCAAACYGTTCCATGGTGATGGGAGTGCCTCAGGCCAGMCTGGCCTCAGTGATGCATGGGGACAATCTGCTCTGCTGTCCCAAAAAAATCCTTTTCCCATGTCTTGGGACCTTTGGGTTGTGTCTGTGTGCTGGCAGGGGAAGAAGGGGCTGGCCTGGGGCTGGCCTGGGGCTGAGCCTCGAAGGCAGCTCGGTGTCCCTGGCTGGGCTGTGACAAACCCTGGGGAGGAAGGATGCGGCTCTGGGTGCCCTGGGAGGCTGCTGGGAGGAGGGGATTGGTGTCAGCCCCCAGGAAGGGCTTACGGGGGCTCCTCTGARAGGTGCTGCTGCTGCTGCTGGGGACCCTGGGGTCCCCTTCTCGGAGCTCTCTGCTGATGCCCAGGACCCCAGCAGGCACTGGAGCATCCTGCCAGCATCCTCAGCTGGAAGGTGAACCCCAGCCACAGCCCTGTGTGCTCCCTTCATGGCAGCCTGCGTGTCCCTGCCCTGTCAGAGCTGTCTGGAGGGGACAGGGCCACCCCATACCCTCGCTGTCACCTCGTGTGGCATTGGTGTGGATGGATGGTGCCTGCTCTGGGTAAGCTCCTGCGTTCMCAGGGAGCAGGGAAGGCTAAGCTGGTCACCCCGGCTTTGGAGCCAAGCTCAGAGTAGAGCTGGGGGTCGTCTGCCCCTTCCAACCTCAGGTCAGAATGCTCTGGACCACAGGAAAAGGTGTGAAATGCATGAAAATGTTGTGTTCCCCTCCTGCCATGACACCTGCTGCTAGCAGGGGTGCAGATGGGTCACACCAAACAGAGCCAGGCACTGTGATGGTGTCCCAGGCTGTCCACGGGAAGTGCTTCCTGTCCCGCTGGATGTGTGGGAGCCAGGAAATGCTCTCCACGCCTGAAATCCTGGGAGTGAGTTTGGGGATGCAGGTAAACAGCACATCCACGTTGTATCTGATCACCCAGGAGCATTTGCAGCTCCCCTCCTTGGGCTCAGTTTCCCCCTTGGTGGGTGTAACAAAAGACAGCAAAGACTATTTTTCAGCTCTTTAACACCTCATGATTATTTGGGGCGTTCTGTGGCTTTTGCTCATTTCTACACCCTTAAAAACATCTGGCCAGAAATATCAACATGAAACTGTTGCACTCTTCTGCTTCAGGCAGGGGASGAGGAAGGGACCAGGCTGTGGGAAGGAAGTTCACAGCTGCCCTGACCTTTTGGACGTTCTGGGTGTCGGGGCAGACACCACACCCTGTTGCAGCAATTCTGCCTTGAACAGTTCCGAGTTGAAGGAGCTGGGACAGAAATGTCCTGGTSCCCTGGGTGCCCTTTGTTGTTCCAGAGAGAGGATAATCCATCTTTATCCAAACTCGTGGGCCAGTGGCACGGCAGCTCGCACTGTCGGGGGACTGCGTGAAGCTGTCCTGCCCASGTTTTGACATTTCCTCATCAGCCAAAGCCCAGCAGGGCCTGGCACCACAGGAAGGTGCGTTTGAGGAATTCTCACACCAGGAGTAGCCTGGAACAGCCTTCMAGCTTGTGCAGGGAGAGGTGGAATAGTGACTGTAGCACAGAATGGTTTGGTTTGGAGGGGACTTTAAAAACCACCTTGTTCCAGCTCCCTCACCAAGAACAGGGACCAGGCTGTTCCAAGCCTCATCCAGTTTTTCCTCGGACACTTCCAGGGATGTGGCAGCCGCAGCTTCTCCATCCAACCTGTGACGGYTCCTCCCCGCCCTGGCAGGGAAGAATTCCTCCCTGATGACCTTTCCAGCTGGGTTTTGCACTCCCAGTGGGTGCAGCTGGCCCAGGCTGAGGTTTTGGGCTGGCAGGGTGGCGGTGCAGGATGTGGCTCTGCGGGCAGCCCGGGAGCCAGCTGGGCTCTGCTCTAATGTTCTTCTAATGAGCTTAACCGGGCACTGGTGCAGGGCGAGTTCTGCCTCCTTCCAGCCCCAAATTCCCCGGCAGCTCCGCACCCAGAGCTTCCCGGACACGCTGGGGTCCAGCCTGACGGATCTGGGGTGCTGCCCTGGGATTTCTGTGCCCTTTGGCCGGGCTGCCTCTGGCGCTGCTCCAGCTGGATCAGGTGTAAGGCGAGGGAAGCGTTTCCTTTGCAATTAGCGAGATTTGTCAGTCGCTCGCACAACCGCGGTTGGGAAAAAGCGGAAAAACCTCATGACGTGGTTAATTTAAGATTAGCAAAGGAGCGGGGCAGAGCTCAGTTCAAGTTGCAATTAATTACTGAAGCAGCYGGAGGATCAGAGGAGGCAGATACGTAACAAAAGACAGCTCTGAGGCTGCCCTGCTTCTCACCTGCACTCTTTGCCCGTGATACCAGATCAAATCTTACATTGTAAGTGTTATTTTAGAACCGATCTTCTTTTAGCGAACCGAGGAGTTATATCATTGATTACATGCTTGGAAGCGGTTTCAAAACAAACCCTAAAAATAAGGAACCCACACGCATAATCATTTCTGAAAGTAATCTCTTCCTTGAGCTGTCACTTGGGATTTCTCTGAGACTTCTCTAGGCAGCTTTAGCTAAAGGCCAGCTTGGCACAGGGTTGCCTCAGTGGGTTAGGCCGGGCAGACTCTTTYTGAGGGACTTTCATACCAGCTTCCCATAGTCAATATAAAAAAAAAACCCAAATAAACCATTTCCCTGCCCTCTGCAGTACAAGTCCTGTAAAGCTAAACCAGCCGGGATCCAATCCATTTCTAAATCCATGGGGTTTGGATAAGGCAAGGAGGCAGGGAGGCACCAACAGGAATGTGATGCAGATGTGCACGAATCCATCTTCAAAGCCTCTCCTGGACCATGATTCCCCTCCCCAATTAACTGGAGACTGCATTTCATTAGGAGCTCTGAGGAGGTTGATGAATCCCTGTTCTGCCTGGTCCAGGGCTGGGATGTGTAGCTGGCTTTGGATGTGCTGAGACCCAAATAGCCAGTTTGGTTAATATTATTAATATTTGTTAATTTTTGGGTTTGGACTTCGAGTGTGATCAGTGTGGAAAGGGGGCAGGAGAAAGCGTTTGGATGCTTTGGAAATGGGGGAAGAGCAGCTCCATCCACAGGCTGCAGGGCTGTGATCAAATTTGTTGTGAGAGGGTGAAGTCTGGAAAGCTCTAGCTAAAATTAAAAAAAAAAAAAAAGAGAGAAAAAAAAAGGGATGAGCAGGCTGCCACAAAAATCAGAGCTGTGCAGTAGGACTTGGCAGCTGAGGGGCTCTGGGGACCTTGGGAAGGCCCCCAGCCTGGAGCCTCCTGGCCTAAATCCCTCTGCTTCCTTGACAGTAAATGTGCTGCTGTGGAAAAAAACCCCGTGGGATCCTTCTGGTGTGGCATTTTCCCTGTGGGGCATTGCAGCAGCCTAATTCCAGAGCTGGGACAGAGGGTGGTTGCTTCCCTCCCTGTGCTACCCCCTGGTTTTTTTGGTTATCCAACCCCACAGAGCAGCTCCTGTCTCCTGGCTGCCTTGGTTCCACAGYCCTGGAACTGCTGAGGCAGAGRGCAGGGAAATGGTTTATTTTGTTCTTTAACTGAGCCTGGGCTGTCTGGGCAGGTGTATTGATATCACCTGAAACCTGCCCTGCCTTCCCCTCGGGTCCTGCTCCCTGTTATGCGTCACTGCTCGGCCTCTTTGCGGGGTCTGGGCTATTTTTGCTTCCTCCTGAGACTCCTCAATCTGATAATCTCCTAATCCCCAGCTCCTGGCTATTCCTCTGCAGTTGTCTTGGCTTTACACCTGGCTTATGTCTTGGGAGTTGGCTTCAAAATAGCTCCTGACCTTGTTGGTTAATGCATGTTAGGAAATAGGGCTGCATAACTACAGAAGCCTTCTCATCCATCCCTTAAATTGCTGTTGTTGTCTATGCTGGGGAGAGAAATTCCTGCTACAAGTCCCTGCTGTTTCATCTGTCTCTGGTGCAGCATCCTCCTGCTTTACACCTATTTCCAGGCTTTTTGGTTCTTTTTTACCCTGGCTGCACTCTGCTTTCCTTTGCGGGCTCTTGAGGCCTTAAAATAGGAGCTGCCCCATCTGAGATTAGACTCTGATGAGCACAGAAATATCCCTGGTGTCTGTGAGAGGGGGCACGTGCTTCCTCCTGATTGCAGGGACGGGGAAGGGATCTTGAGAGGAGCACAACAAAGAATGTGAATCCTCTTGCCCGTGAGCTCCTCAAATTTTTTTTTTCAAAAAAAAAAATTTGCTGGGGTGGGGTGAGCACAAAGGAAATTTGGGAATATGGGATCAAATTTGACTCTGTCTGATCCACTAAAATAAAAATTTGACCTGATCTCATCCACTAAAATAACAGAGAGAGGTCCAGAGGAGAAAGTGCYTTTGTTTGCTTCCCTGTATTATTTAGCAGTGCATTATTCCTCACCTTTTGTGCTCCTCTGTAACACCAGCTGCTAAAATACACACCTGGAAATGTGCACCTGGGTCAGGACGTGCCAGTGCTCACAGGCAGGGCCTGCTGGCATTGCCCAGGCTCTTCTGCTGGTTTATTTTGTCATCTTGGCTGGATTTGGGAGGGGAGGAAGGTTTTCTGGGTGAGAACTGGTTTTTCCCTGTTWTAGACAGTGGAGGAACCACCTCAGAACTGTAACAGGGGAAGGAGCACCTGCTGATTCTGAGACCGCTGAACTGTTTGGGGTCGCTCTGGAATCACTTTTTGCTGCAAAGGGAATAGGAGAATTCCTGAAGGAATTAATTGAGCCAGGCTCAGGAACCCAGTCACCTCTGCTGCTTCCTCAGACCATCACAGAGTTGGTTGTGACCCAAACTCTTCAAAACGGTGGTAGTTCTGAGGAGTGGGGAGTTGTTGATGTTTGGGCATGATCCAGAGGTTCTGGGGAAGAGACTGGAGAGGCACCACCAGGAATGGGGATTGGTGAGGGGGAAGTGGCTGCTAACACCAAGCTTGGGCAGGTTGCAGGGGTTTGCTCTTTGCTTTGAGATCGARTTCAACTCGGTGGATTTTTTCCAAGAAGAGTTTGGGGATGGAGGTCTTTGGTGACCTTTTTTTTTGCACTACTAAACGTGGGTACTTTGGGATAAAAGCCAGTCTGGTGGGTTTTCCATGGCAGTGCTGATGTGTCCATCCCTTCATCCCTAAATCAGGTGAGTACTGAAGGCTCAAGGACRCACTGTGATTATTCAGTTTATTAASGGGGAAGCAGCACAGCCTGCTTCAGGGGAAGGGGAAGAAGCAAGAAAATATTCCGTYCTGAGAGACCAACCCACCATTCTCTGTAACAATCCCCTCCATGGAGGTTTGATCTGCCTCATTCCCAGCTAAAATAGTCACGGATGCTGCCTCCCTTCCCCGAATCGTGGCGACGGTGAATTCGGATAAGGGAAGCAGATGATACATTTAAGTGAGTCACGGAAGTGTGGGCAACTGGGCCCTACAGTAATTTAAAAATAAGTGTGTATGGGATGAGATTAGCGAATCTGACAGTGCTCAGCTGAGCAGAAGGATCTGCCAATTGCAAGCAGCCCATTCCCAATAAGACCTTCCAGTGTAGCCGCAGGCTCCTGTTACGTGTGGGGGAAAAAAAAAATCAGCACGTGGCTACTTTGATTGATTTTTGAGCAGGAATAGCAGAAACAAATGTAATACAGACCGAGAGGAATATATATTCCTTTGGGGTTTTTTTTTTTTTTTCCCCTTTCTAGGAGACTGGGCACTGCCAGAGGAGAAAAAATATCCACTTGATTCGAGTATTCTGGCAGCTGATCTTCCCGGATGTCATCCAGTTGTATATTGGCATGAATATTAAAAAAAAAAAAAMACAAAMAAAAAAAAAAACCAACAAAAAAAAGGGTTTAAAATTTTATCAGGGCAAAAAGACTTGGAAAATAGCAGTGTAGGGATGCAGGCATCAATGAGCAGGAGCCTGGTGGGGATTGTACCGGGGTTTACTCCTCTTTGGAGGCTCTGCTTGGCTGTGCCCTGCTCCAGATGAGTCATGGACACTGTTACTGCAGCAACGCTGCTGCCAAGGAGGGGGATAAAGCTGTTGCCATGGTGCTGGATGGGCAGGAATTCTGCAGGAGTAGAAACACTTAATAATTAACTCGCAGACAAACGCGGCTTCAGATTTGCCCTGCGTGCTCCAGGGAAGGTGTCCCGGGCTCCCTGGYGACTGCTGCCTGTTCCTGACAGCCTTCCCAGGGAACAGCCAGTGGCCATGGGCCCAGGGAGGCAAAGCTGGGCTGTGGGAAGCTGTTCCTGCTGCCATCAGTTTGTGTTTTGCATGCTGGTGCTCAGAGCAGGGAAGTTGTGGGACGGCTGAGGAGTTGGGGTGGCTGATGTGTCAGAGCCTGAAATCACGGTGTGATTGCAGGACACCTCCCTGAGGAATGCYAAACATCAGGGCTTGAGGCAAGGGCTGGGTTTAAATTCTTGTCCCATCTTCTTGGCTGCTGTTAAAGAAGATTTTGTGCAGCTCTTGGGATAKTTGGCCAAACACAGGCTTATGTTTTCTTGCAGGAGTAAAAAGGTTGAGCTTTTATCTTGCTCATCCTCACAGCGTGGGTGCTGGTGTCAGTTTTCCCTTGCGCTGTGTTGATAGGGAAGGGAAAATCCCTGCCAAATGCCAGGGATGCCTCAAACCCTGTCCTCTCTCTGAAAGCCCATTTATAGAATTGTAGAATCTCAGAGTGTTTTGGCTTGAGAGGGACCTTAAAGATCATCCAGTTCCATCCCCTCTGCCATGCAGGGATGCCTCCAACTAGACCAGGTTGCTCCAAGCCCTGTCCAACCTATCCTTGAGCACTTCCAGGGATGGGGCATCCACGAATTCTCTGGCATTCCTTTGAGCATTCACCATCTGGGGTTGTTGGAGAGCAGGAAAACTGTCCAGGGAGAACATTTAACACCTCTGTTCCTTTTCCCSAGTGTGCTTGGACAGTTCTCCAAGTTATGGAGATTTGGAAGGAATAAAAGGCTTCTAGGAAAGTGCTGGTGCCAGGTGTCCGTGCCCAGGAGCTCAGAAGTCTCTCAGTGGTCCTGGATTTCTCAGACTTGTGCTAAAGTCCAGTTGTCATGGGCAGGTCTGAGCTCTGAGCATTTGGTAACTTGTTTTTGTGTAGTCAATGGCTAAGCCTCGGGTGGATGGATTCRTTGGAGTTTCAAAAATAGGGAAGCAGACAGAAATAAGTGATTAGCACAGATTAACAGCAGGAATTAGGAGACGAGAAAGTGCTTCAAATTAGAATGTTAAYGTGTTATTTTCACCTTGGAACCTCCAAAACCAGTCTCCTACATGGAGCAGATGTGCTGTTGTTTGAAAGGTGACCTGACTTGTCTGYATAAAGCTTTTCTTTAGATTTGTCCAGGATAAAATTCGTGGAGCTTCTTTCGAGCTGTGMTGTATGTGCTCCTTCCCCAGAGAGGACTCTGATTCCTGTGCCAGGAGCTGGCTCGGGGCTCAAAAAGGCTGAAGGCCAAAACCATGGGGTTTTTAGTAGTGGAATCCTCATCTCTGGAAATGTTCAAAAGGCCTGGGAATGTGGCACTCGGGACATGGTTTAGTGATGAACACAGCAGTGCTGGGCTAATAGTTCATCTTGATGATCTTAAAGGGCTTTCCTGGCCTTGATGATTCTGTGATTCCATGATTTTCCCTCAAAGGGTACTCAAAGCAGGGAAGGGCTCTGCTYCCTGTTTTCCTAAAACAGGGAAAGGCTTCAACCTCATTTTTAGTGCTGAGGATGAGCATGAGGGGAGGGAAGAGGCCACCCTTTGTCTGCAGAGGGTTGRAGCAGGGAGGTGGCGCAGGGCAGGACCCTCCTGTTCCAGTTAARTGCAGTTGGCTTAGTGCTCCCAAAGCTGCTTAGCCCTTTGCATTCTGCCTCTGGGCAGTTTTTAAAACAGGCAAAGCCTCTTACCCTGGAAAGGCTGGGATTGGATGGAGGTGCTGACTGGTCTCAACAYCCCGGGAGGAAATGGATGCCAAAGTTGCTGGCACGGTGTTGGGAAGAGGTGATGACCTCTGGGTGTTGGGGGAGAGAATTCCTCTGCCTGTCCTGTCTGAGCAGGGCAGTGTGAGCCTCCAGAASTAGAGATCTCAGTTTTGAATTAAAACAGGCAGTAGTGGAGATGCATTTGTGCTGCTCTCACTGCTGGTGTGGCCTCCAGAGAGCAACCAGAAATCCCTGCTGTTTCAGGGCAGCCTTCATTTGAATTTGCTTCCCTCTGCAGATTACTTGTGCACTCCAGAGGAAAATGTTTACAAGATAGACTTCACCAGGTTCAAAATCCGGGACATGGAGTCTGGCACAGTCTTGTTTGAAATCACCAAGCCAGCAGCTTCAGGTGAGCGCACACACAAAATAAAGTTTCCATGAACAAATGCAAAAGGTRTCTGCTTCCTTTTGCCTTTCCCCACTCCTTTTACTCCGTACATTTCCCCAAAATAGGACGATTTCTCCACTGCAGGAGGGCTGGAGCCCCATCTTGCAGCAGGAATGTTTTTCAGGTGTCTCTTTGTACCGACAGGGTGAGCAGAGCTGGCTGCTGCTGTGCTCTTACTGTTGCCATCTGTGATGGGAARGGACAGATGGATGCTGTAAACAGGAGCAGGGGAGGAGGAGGAGATCACCGGGTGGTTGTTCCTTGGCTGTTGATCAGCTCGTGCCCCCTGTACATAGCGGAGCTGTTTGTTTAACATCTCTCGCTGAGGAGTCAGGAAAATGGTATTTCCAGAAGGGATTAACTGTCAGTGGGCAAATTAAACAAACAGAACATTTGCCTTTTTGTGGGTTTAATCCATTTCTGGGTGTTGCTTCTAAGCATCCAAGTGCTGCCTGTTGCCAGTGGTGATAAAAACCCAGGGCAACTGTTCTTTTCCTGGTCAGACACTTTTAAAAACCCTTCCCCAGCTCCCTGCAGGTGACAATAAGTTTTCTGTAGCTCACAGGTAGCAAAGCAGGCAYGCCAAGGGGACAGGGCTTGTTCAGAGTCACTCTGCAGTCCTGATGTGAGGCAGGAGCAGGAGATAAGGAATAGAAATCCAGAAGATAGGAAATGACTCCAGTCTGAGGGCCATCTTACAGCATTCCATCTCTGAGTGACCAGTGATGGACACCTCAGGACAGGGGGAGGGTCAGCTCAGCACCAGAGGTTTCCTGGCTTACGTTGCTCAACACCACCATCACAAGTATTTTCCCTGAGTTTCTGGCTCTCAGGCAGCCCTGACAGAGTTTTTCTTGGGCTTTTGCAGAGCGGGAGCACAATGACAGGAAGGACGTGGACCCCAACGCCGGACGCTTCGTGCGCTATCAGTTCACCCCAGCCTTTCTCCGACTGCGGCAAGTGGGAGCCACGTGAGTCACTCCCTGTCTGCTCCTTGTTGGGAACAACTAAAATCTTGGGAAAAAAACCCATCTATTCCAGGATCCTGCCAGGAAGCTGATTTAATAGGGGGCTTTCTCTTTTATTATGAGGCCTTCTCTGTCACTTTAGGTTTTTGAATCAGGGATGGGCCTGGTATTGAAGAGATTGATGCTAAAAGAGGCAAAATAAGGTGGGAAGACTATCCAGAGAAGAGAAGAGACGTTGGAGGAGACCTTGAGGCACCTTCCAGTTCATAAAAAATCCCAAGAGAGCTGGAGAGGGAAGGTCCTGGAGTGACAGGACAAGGGGAAATGGCTTCACAGTACTAGAGGGCAGCAACAGATGGGATATGGGGAAGGAATTCCTCCCTGTGAGAGTGGGGAGGTCTTGGCAGAGATTGCCCAGAGAAGCTGTGGCTGTCCCTGCTCTCTGGAAGTGTCCAAGGCCAGGTTGGACAGGGCTTGGAGCAGCCTGGGATAGGGGAAAATGTCCCTGCCCATGGCAGAGGGTGGCACTGGATGAGCTTTGAGATGTTTATTTAATGCTGTGTTGTGTCCCTGTAGAATGCTTTAGGGAAAAGAGGAAAYCATAATTTGATTARTGCTGTTGCTTTGTATTCTTGGCTTTTTAAATTTTATTTCAGAGCTCTTTTCTGCCTTTCAGGAAGGGTGCAAATCTCATTGAAGCATGAAAGCTCACGTCAGCCTTACCCTTCTTTTTCAGGGTGGAATTCACAGTAGGGGACAAACCCATTAATAATTTCCGTATGATTGAGAGGCACTACTTCCGTGACCAGCTGCTGAAAAGTTTCGATTTTGAATTTGGCTTCTGCATCCCCAGCAGTAAAAATACTTGTGAGCACATCTATGAATTCCCCCAGCTCTCRGAGGATCTCAGTAAGCTCTTTATTATAAACTTTCATTTCTGGGTTGTCACACCATGGTGTTCATCTGAGGTGCTTTGGGGGAGCCTGTTCTTAAAAGCTGTCTCTAGAGAGTGGGTTGGGTAGAATAATTCATGCTTTTATATCTCTGTTAACACTGATTTTGTTTTCCAGCAGGATGTATCTCATCATCCACCAGGCAGTTGCTTGGGTTTTTTTTTTAATTCATAAAAGGGAAGCTTCAGCACTAGGGAGAAAAAAAGATAATTGTGTTATAAAGCAACCAAAAAATAAGATTAAAAAGACATCCACTAAATGGATAACTTAAATGTTACGATCTGTTTTAATGTTTGATGTGCTATATTGCGAGCTCGAGAGGTTTTAGTATGAACATAACTTTTATTTTCTCTCTTCTCTCCCAAGACACAATAGCACAAGCACTAAATCTTTGTGATCTTACTCTTTACAACCCCTAATTGTGTGTGTCAGCACTAATATTACAGTCTGTGGAAAATACAGTGAGGCACTGCTGTCAGGCCAGAAAAAATATAGTTTGAGTTTGCTGTTTTAGCACTATTTTAACAAACAAAATTTAAAAAACCCAACCCAGAATGTAATGAGTTTTTGTTCTGAGGTGCCCTTTATATGGTGCCTTCATATATTTGGGTTATGAACATTTTTCATCCAACAAAGTGTTTGGAAAAGGTGTGGATGTGGCGCAAGGGTTAGTGAATATGGTGGTGCTGTGTATTAACGTGATTGGATTTTATGACCTTGGAGGGCTTTTCAATATAAAAGTTTCCATGATTATGCTTGAATTGTTTAAAAGATACTGACAGAGCCTGGTTTGGGCCATTTYCCATTTGGGTTTTGGTTTTCCACCTGAGTTTGCAGCTGCCTGAGTGTCGCTGAAAGGCGCCCGAGCCCAGCGCGGAGCGATGCCATTAATTTTGTTGGTTTTTTTTTTAAATTTTTCCCCTCACAGTTCGAGAGATGATCCTGCATCCCTATGAGACACAGTCGGACAGTTTCTACTTTGTAGACAACAAGCTGGTGATGCACAACAAGGCAGATTATTCATACAGTGGAGGACCTTGAGCGCAGGCTGGACCTGGCCTCCCCTTTCCTATGGAAGTYGTCAGGGATCCCAACACCTCCAGCTCCGCTGCCTGCAACGTCACCTCGACAAGGATCCACCAACCAAGGACTCTTTGCCACAGTAGGAGTTTCATGACATCTCTTTTGASCTTTGAAGCAGACCCAGTTCTTCAGAACTTTTAAAGCTAAAATGATCTTTGGATGCTGCTTCCCTAAGTTCTTTAAAGTGTCTGCTTTGAAAATGGCCTTGTGGGACCTGAGGGGTTTTGCCCTAATTCTGTGAGTTTATGTTCTTGCCCTCGAGTATCTTTTAGGATTGCTTTCCCAAAGAATGTAATCAGAGAAACCATGGGAGTGGATGGATGCAAAGGCAGAGGTTTGGGTGGTTGTTCCTCTTTGTGAATGCTTCAAAGGCCAATTTAACTTGTCCAGCCGGTCGAAAATATCGAGCAAAACATCTCACAAAGGCGAGTTTTATCTTTAGATTGTTCTCTCCATGAGTATTTCATCCTTTAGGTTCGGTCCTTCTCTGTAATGTCCTGTTTAACCTTGGAAAYACCAAAACTTGCAGTGAAGAGCAGTAGTTCAGTGACAGAGCTGTGTTCATTGGGTGCTTTTACATTTACATTCCTTTTACATTTCAGATGAAGGTAAAATGGCATTGTGGGTCTATGAACTTCCATAAGGACATTCCATTAATTTCAGGTTTTTTTTTTTCAGAATAATCAGGAAAACCAGAAGGATTTCAGCTTTATTTAACATTTTTGCTTTATTTAACATCCTTGCTTTATTTAACATTCAGCCTTTTCATGCCACACATTTCCCATGTCTATTTTCATTCATCTCTGCTCGATACCAAGATAAGGGCTTCAGCACTGCTTGTTAGAGCAATATTTTAATTGTCTAGGGCAGCTGGAGAGTGTGGAATTTCCAATTTTCTATTTGTATCTGCATTTAAAGAAYGTTAAAACTGTTTCCCTTTGTTAAAACTGTTTCTTGTCGGATATTAATACAGGTGAAACTAAATCTAATAATGTACAGCTTTAACACACAGCAAAAAATTTAGCAGAAGTTCTCTCTTCAGACTCTGGAAGAAGTTTAACACCAAATTTAGCCCAAGAAATAGCAACAGCAAGAATAAACTAGTGTGGGTTGACCTGTTGTCATGAAACCCTTACTCTGAAGGTCAGTTCACTGATACTTAAAAAAAAAATACAAAAACAAAAGACAGTTGCAGTTTGTAGATATTTCTATGAATACTTGATGTCTCCATGTCTAATTCTGTGAGTTGAAGTGGAACATTCTATGTTAGCCTCGGATAGGTGTTAATAATTGTAATAATTTTTATAAAAATACCATTTCCAGTCGTGATGAGCATCTTTGTAGTCGCAGCCTACGTCAGAACAGGATTACAAACAATTCCAAGTGTAGCCTAAGGACAGGGAGGTTTTTGTGCTCTTGTTGGGGCTGTGCTCACTTTTCAGTGTGTCACCATTTGTATTTGGCTTGGCTTTCCTGACTGCTGAGAGAGGAGGCAGTTTTTAAAACAAAAAACACAGCGATTTTAGGTTACAGCACAGGTTTTGTTAAGCTTGGTAGCTACAGAAGTGTGTCAACTTCACTGATTTCACTCAAGTAGTAGCTTGTAGTAATTCTTATCGCAGTGAGACTTGTATTTATCACTGTTTTTTGACTCTAGTGTGTTAAATCATACAAGTAGCCTACGGCTGACTGATCAGTTTGAGAGATACGAAAGATTTCCTCATTATTTGTGCAGTGCTTTGAGCTGCTGACCATTAATTTTATAGCACAGTAATTACTAAAGATGAAAATAGTTTTGAAAATGCTTTCATTCCTCCCCCAACTTTTTTTTTTCTTTTTTTGCAGCAGGGCTGTTAAATCATATATCCAAATACATTTTGCGAGTTTTAAATATTCTGAGTTTTGTTCTAACACTTCAAGAAGAAAATGTGTTGATTTAAAGACAAAAAGAGAGTGTGTGTTTATTATTACCACCCTCTACAGGGTTTTTTTGGGGGTATTTTTCACCTGCTGTTCTTAATATTCACTTCTGTGCAYAGGATTTTTAAAGGAGTTTTAGAAATGGAATTTGCTCAGAATTCCCAGTCATCTATTTAATATGTTTTGGTGAGATCAGTTGTACTTTGGTAGGGACTCTTGGGTCATTGAATGGAGTTTCCTCTGAAATAGTCATGTTCTTTTTAATGCTACCTCCTTTCAAGACTTATAAGAAAAAGAGTAATTCCATAAAAATTTTACTGCAATAAATGGGAATTTGAGTGATAGACATGCCCCTTATAAAAGAACCAAGTGAAAGTCACTCTGTTCCCAGGAGTTCAGAGTGTGGATGGACTTTCTGGCACTGTTTAGGGTAGGTTTGAGGTTAAACACCAGAGGATGAGTTATCAGCTGCTCCTCTCCTGAAATCTTTCATAATTCAGATTATAACTGTAATAATTCCAGGCTCACTGAAAATTTAGTGTGAATCATATAGGAGATATTTTACTGAGTGAGGTTTTTTTTCCAATATTATTAGAATATTTTAAGCCAGAAACAAAGATCAGACATTTTCAATTAAATCAATTTCAACCTCTTTTCAGTTGGGACCATTTTGCTCTTATTTAAAATCCCCAGAACAAAAAATTCTGATTCCTAAACCAAGACAAACAACTGTGGGAAGTACAATGAAGATGCTTTTTTTCCTTCCCACCAGAGCAGTTTTTGCTGTTATCTCTCTGTTTCACTTGGAAAATCATTGTTGGTGTTTCTTTAAGGTCACCCACATCCACAATCTYTACAAACACGTGAGAATCACTGTCCAGGGGAGAGGTTCTGTTCCTTTCCCACCTGCTTGTACAGCAGAATCACGTGGGGTGTTGACAGAGACACACAAACAGCACTAAAAGAATTTTTCTTCAAAAACCTGTGGTGTTGACATGAGACACATAAACAGCACTAAAATATTTTTCTTCARAAACTKTGGCTGTAGARTTGCTGTTCTAATGCCACTTCTACYCTTGTTTTGCATTAAAAACCACCTTCAAAATCTGGTGTTAAAGACCACGCTTTGTGCAGCAGCCAATAAATTCAACTYCCTTCTGAATGGGAGCTGAGAGTTTGCGACTCAGTTGTGAAACCCACATTTTTTCCCCTTAAATTGGCAGCTGATTCTTATTAGAAACCAGTTGAGAACCAAGTCTTAGCAGCATTGTTCACAGAATTTGTTAATCTTCTTTACTAGCTGTTATTTTGTATTTTAACTTTAATCATTGTTTGGTTTACTTTGGAWGTCCGTTGCGAAATCACCAAATATTGGCTGTGGAAAAAAAAGAATTCTTGTGTTTTCTTCCTTGATCTCATTTAAAACATGACTTTAATTAGCACTGCTGCTCTGTTTTAACAAGCCAGCCTGGCAATTTGGGAGCTGACTTTCTGAAAGTGAAAGAAAACATCCAAGAGCTAACCAAGATTATCTGCTAATAATGCCCGGCTGTTTCCTGTCATAAAACAGGATTAAGTGTGTGCTTTACACAGTGACTTAATCTTGGAAAAAGAAACTAAGTCTCTGTGAGTGCTAATAGTGACATAATTTTTCTGAGAGACAGGGAAATTACAGCTCAACACGTTCTTCCAGGGGAAATGATAATTTGACACATTTTTTCACTTTGTCAGTCTTGGATTYCTTTAGTAGTCAGGGTTTTTAAGAAAAGCAGCCATACATTGGGGGTGAGCTGCATGCTTTAATGGCTCACACTTCCGTGGCAGGAAGAGAACCATTTCTTTTTAGAATTAACACATTAGCTGTGGTTTAAAATCTAGAAACTTTGCTCTCAGATCAGTGGCAAAAGCCAGAATTGTTTYTGTGAATTACCCGTTATGTGGTGACATCTATGAAATAACTGAATGGTCCACCCTTCCTGACTCAGATTTTTTTGGTATTTATTTATTTAAATGTAGAAAGTTTCTCCAGGGTTGGAAACAACCTGTTAAGATTTAGTTCTTGCTCATAATCTCTCTCTAGGTCTTATTTTTTGAGCAGGTCTATTTTCCACCTTTGTCCTCTGAGTTTCWTTCCAAAATCTTGTGTAGGGTGTCACAGTGGTGGCTGGCTGTGTGTGAAATGTGCAGGCTGCCAACTTCCAAATCCCTTCAGTTTGAGAAAAGGCTGTTAAAGTATATTGAGAAGYAGTCCTACATTTCGACCCATAAAAAAGAAACCCCAATCTTCATGACGAAAGTTAAAGGGATCTCTTATTCATGCAAAGATTGGGGCTATTTAAGGTAAGAAAATGCTAATATCCAACTGTCATATTTAATAAGTATTATAAAAATGCCCTATTAATTATTAATAAGATGGTTAACAGCTCAGTTTTAATTAGATCTGGTTAGGAAGGAAACCATAGAACTCCTTGCTGTCGTTTGGGGCTGCGGGGGAGCAGCTGGARCTCTGTGTATGGCACAAAAGCTGGGCAGGTTTGTGTGCATTTGTGGGGGGAAAAGTGAGGGAAGGGAGGACAAGGACAGGGAAAAAATTAATTTCAGCTAGCTGGACTCAAGAGCTTGAAGATGGTGAGTGACTCAGTTTTCTCCTGAGGCAGCTGGGAGCTCCTTCTCGTGGTTCTTTTTACCCCCAGCACAAGCACTGCCAAAATTTATAGAGGCTTTTAGATATTAATCTTAAATACCATTGAGAGTTCATATCATTTTCTCTACATGGAARTACCTGGACTATTTGAGGAGTGTGGTGCTCCAGGTCTCACCTTGCAGCTCAGCTGTTTTCCCCATCACTGGTCAGTGGTTGAAATGGTGTTTGTATGTCTGCAGCCCCCCCAAAMCCCCCCTGTGCTTCTGCCTGCTCTGGTGTCTGCTTGTATCTTAATACACCCAGCAAAACTGTTTGAATGTGACTTTTTTTTTTTTTGCATAGAAGATAATTGTCTGTATTAAAATGTATTTATAAAAAAATATATCTATTTTTTGTGGAAGGACAGTAGGATTCTGGTTACTACACCACTGGGAAAATGTTAGAAGCATTTTTACCGAGTTAATTTCTAATTCTTTCTACCTTGGTAGTGATTTGTTTGCTAGGAGAACATCCACTGTGGCCCATCCTGTGGCAATGCAATGCACTGTCATGAAGAGAATCTGGTTTTCAGAAAACTGGGAGTCTTTTGTTTCCTTTTTGGGACAGGAGGGAACTGAGGAGATCACCAGGAATAGAAGGAACCTTGGCACGGACTCYGTTCTGTGGCTTTGGCTTCAGCCTGTTTGACTTTTTGCAGATTAAGTAGAGAGAGAAAAGATTGAGACTTCAGGATAAAAAAAAAGGAAAATTAGATGCTACAATTTAGTCTTCCTGTAGGAGAAGGAGAGTCCTTGAAATAATTTATACAAAGATTAAATAGGGACTGCACTTGCTTCAATTGATTTAATATTGGCAGCTTAGTCAYCAATGTGCATCCTAGGGAATATGCTTAACTTTTTCCATTACCTTGGAAAATGGTTCAAAAACATGTCACTTCCATTAGCAAGTGTTTCTTCTCCTGTAACAAATTGCAAAATGTAAAAAAAGAAATAAATTATTGATCCTAGAAACAAGGGTGATTGTCTGTTTTATTTAAATATTTCCTTGAAAAAACATTCAAACTTTCATTTCAGGTCTCTGACATCAGTATTCAAACTCCAGTTTTTGTGCAAATGTTTGTAAGCAGCTTCATTTTTTGATGATTGATGGAAAAAAACCTCTGCAGTGGTTTGGGTAGTTCTGTGGGTAAAACCATCTCATGAAAAGTGTTCAAGTGGGATTTAACTTTCAGATTGGGAAAATGTCTTGGGATGTAATTAAAATAAATTGRTATAAATTATATTAATGGAACTTTGGAGTTGCACAGATCACAGCTGTGTATCAGGCTATGATTTMAAAAATTTGGAAAGTCTGAAGAATCCATTTGAAGAACAAACCAAAAAATTGAGAATTTGACAAATAAATTTGAAAAAATGAAAAATGTGGGAAAATTAATTAGTTTCAAAATACATTAACAGAACCTTGGRGTTCACTGGATCAGTATTATGCACCAGGTTGTGCTTCTGAAGGATTCCTGGCTGCACTATGGAGACCCAAATTTTGAAATTAATGTGAAAATTGCTGTTTCTTTCTTATTGACTAAAACTGAACCAGCTGCTCAGGCTGAAGTGAGTTTTACTGGGGTAATTCCATCTGAATGTCTTTGATATTTTATTCAGAAATTCCTGGGAATATCTCTGCATTCTTCTGGGAGCAAAACAACTCTCAGAGGAAAAGAAGTTGGGTGTTTTTATGTGAAAATACCTTCTATAACTCATTTTGATTCCACAGAATTCCTCAATAASACAATATCCCACGGGACATCGCTGTGCACTGGAATTTGAGGAAGGAATTTATTAATACAAGGGCTTCCCTTTTGGATTGGGTCTTGGAGCTGCAGGGAACACCAGGACTGAGCTCTGGAGCAGGGTGRTTACCTGAGCACAGGTTTGTAAGGTCACTGAACAACTGGAAGCATCAGGTCTGTTTTATTAGAATTCTTTCAAGGACTGGATGCTGATTTCACCAAATACCTAAAAATAAAAAAAAAAAAGAGCAAAATCACTTGTTAAAAACTAATAAAGCAGGTTAAACAGTCCCCCTGCTTTTGATGCTCAGGTGTAATTATCTGGACTTGCTTGGAAATCTTCTGAGATTGAAAAGAACCTTAAATTTAAAAAGAAAGAAATTTTATTCCCATGAAAACTCCCCAGTGTTGAAAGTCTGCCAAAAATACACTGCATTACAAATGCTTTTTTTTTTTTTTTTTTTTTTTTTTTTTTTTTTTTTTTTTTTTCCTTTAGCTGGTTTGTCAGCCTCATTTATTAAAAAAATATGCCTAATCATTCTGGAGATGTTCTCTGCTTCTCAGATTCTTATTTCCTATGGCATTGCTCAGCTGCTGAGTTATTGTGGCAAATCTTATGTGTTCATCCCGTGTTTCTATTTTATTTGTCATTGTTCAAGGGCATTCATCTGTCTCTGACTTGCRTTCCCTTAACATTTTTCACCTGTAGGAAGAGCACTTCTCAGTGATAAAATACTCCAAATTTCCCAATTTTCCCCTCTAACACAACATACCTTATTTAAAAGATAATTTTGGACATTACTGAAATCTCCCATTGCGTGCTAGGATAACCCAAAAGTTTTTATTCTGCCTACTGAAGATCACACAATAGAGAAATTGCCTTACAGAGATGATAATTTTTTTTTCCTTAAACCAGTACTATGCAAGAACTTAAAATAGGAGGTGAAATCATCCTGGATAATRCATTTTAATTAAAACTACAAAGAGAATTTAGGTAGGTAGAGCATAATTGCAGTTGGATGATTCCCAGCCATTATTTTGAAAACTGACTTKGGACCTTATATAACAAAGGCCTGCCTTACTTAATAATAATTTAATTATTCTAGTAGAGGGCGTAAACCATGTTAATGAATCTGCATATGAAAGTAATCTGGGGCAAGAAATAAAAACAGGCAGGGAAGTTACAAACAGCAATAGAGAAAACACATAATTAAATTTACTTTATGAAAGGAAGATAGCACAGACAGGAGAGGAGAGTTCCAAACAACTTCAGTTCTGCCTTTCCTGTGGAATGACAGGATAAATCAGAAGAGGGGAGTGGCAACTGGGATCAGATTGGGTATGAGGAAGAAATYCTCCCCTGTGAGAGAGGTGTGGCCCTGGCAAAGGTTGTCCAGAGAACTACATGTGCCAGACCTGAAAGCTAAAAATATTTAGTATCTATTTTGGCTAAAAAAAATCAATTAAAAAAAACAAACACCAAAACCAAACCTCCAACCCAAACCTTGTTTTTGATGAGTGATGGGAAGGGCACAGGACACCAATGCTGTGCCAGTGTTACTCTCTTCACTGGCATTCRACCCAGGTTGAAAATCATGTTTKTATTTCCCAAATGCATACCTTACCRTCCTGATCTGTAATTAAGTGTCTAATTAAACCTGTTACCTGCTTTGATGTCTGCACAAGTTCATAAGTCAGGAGAACAGAGGGTTCAMTGTAACCCTTCAAATTAAAGCGTGCGCAGAGACCTGAGCGCAGGTTCAGAGGAATAAAACCCTGCCCCAGACACGCCAAGGCTCTTTAGCACAGAGATGTCAGATTTTAAGGAWATTTCCCCACTGGAATTCATCAGCTGGCATTGCTCATAACCTAAATTTGAAATAACAGTGCAGAAATGGCAGCTGACAAACACATGAATGTGCTTCCTGTGGCTGTGTGGTAAGAGAAGCTTGGAGGAAGCACCAGCACAAGTGTCAACAGTCAGATAACTTTTAAAAGCTATTATTTCAGCCAATGTTTACATTTCTGTGAGATATGTTAAAATGAGAAAGARCATTTCTAGCCAAAACAAAAATTTGCACTGGTTGGACTGAATATATATATGCTACATGCTGATTACATGTTTGGCATTTATGCCTTTAATGCCAAATAAGCATGGTAGTTTTCTCCTTTGCTTAACTGGATATTTGGTAGAATTTTTTTTTCTGTATGTTTTAGGATTTTTCCAACATTCTAAAGTTGATCTAGAGGGAAGGACAAGTATAATAAAAGCCTTAAGAAATCATTCTGGTGCCTCCAGCAGGCCCAAACACGCTGGGCCTTATTCATGTTCTTGAAACAAAATTCTTCAGCAGCTTCCTGGATGGGCAAGATCTCAAATTCTTWRTTCATCCAAAYGATGTGAATTCCCTTCTCCAGGGAATTGCAGTGTTTTTTGTGTTTTTGTGACA
>NW_026623394.1:1568769-1575032 GCF_030028575.1 Malurus melanocephalus
TGTTCAGCATCAGGCTTGGCCCAGTGGAAGGCGCTGGAACAAAATGGTCTTTGAGGTCCCTTCCAAACATTCTGTGATTTCATGATTAAAAAAAGACCAATAAAAGCATCAGTTTCGTATTTCAGTCAGCATTTGTTATGTTGGTACCTAATACCTGGTATTTTTCATCAATGGGTTACCTAATGAGAGCCCCCTGGGGAAATAAGTACCATGTGCATTAATGATCTTCCTACTGCTGTAATTTTCAGTAATTTCAGTATTTTCCAWGCAAACAAATATTCTTTGTGTGCATTTATTTCTTTGAACTAAAAAGAAATAACCTTTTTTCTGCTTCTAAGCAGACTGCATTTAGATTTTATTTTATGATAACTCCACCATTCATTATTTTGTTAGTTCTCAATTCAATTCTTGCTGTGACCTGAGATGGAAAATGCTTCTTTAAAGCTTTCATTTACMTCATTGCAGGGAGGGAATGCACAGTGAACCAGAGAGTTCTTCTTCCACTGCTGAGGGTTTTGGGTTTATTTGTGTTAGACTGAAAATGCATCAGGAGGTCAGAAAAAGCTCACGTAGAAGTGTTTGCTAGTTTTGATATTTAATACTCCAAACACAAACATTAACACACAGATTTGGAAGTCTGAGGTACAAAAATGGAGCAGCAGCCCTGGCGAGCTAAATTCTGGAATCCAAATATTTATTCCAGTGGTTTAGATTTGTTTGAAAGTGCCAATAAGCACTTTTCAAGCTTTGTGTACAGTAAAACCGATGTGGCATTTAGTGTTTTATCTGTTCCGTAATTCCTGTTAATCACTGTTGGGTTTAAGTAGCTCAGTGCTGTGCCAGGGCTTTGAAGGATTGTGCAGAGATAGTTCTTGTCAGATCAGTTCCTATCTCAACAAAAGCAAGTGAATGTTCAGGGATGATGTTTTTATACCAAGAACAGGCAAATAAGGGAGGCAGAAGTCTCGTAATGGCCAATTTGGGCCCATGAGAGGAGAAAAGAACCTCAAAACACAGTTCCAATATAAATTGTTATTTGAATTTTTTTTAAGTTTAAATGGAACATGCAATTAAAAAAAAGGTTAAGCCAATAAATCCTAAACTTTAGAGTGCAAATTTTTCCTAATGATACGTTGGAGAGGGCAGCAGTGAGCACTTTCTTCTGTTTGGTAATAAGATATTTTTATGGTAATTACACTTAAGGTTATTTTTTCTCCTAGACAGGTTTGCATAAGCTGTTTGGAAGAGGCTGATTAAGCAGACAGCATTAGCCTTGGACTGGGAAAACTTCATTCTTTCCTTTCTTTCTCCCCCTGTTTTCAGAGTGCTGCTTAAAATGGAATTTAATGCAAATGTATCTGAAATAGATTTGCAATSTGTGCAAAATACTGATTTTTTGTTAGGTACAAAGTGAGGTATCACCAGCTCCAAGAAAATGCTTATGCGCCATCAGTATGTCAAGTTATTTTAGAAGTCAAAAATAAGGATTACACAAGCTGAGGATTATTCTTGTGTGTAAACATAAATAAAAGTGGTTAAATAAACATAATTTCAACCTTTTTTTTTTTTCAGTAATTGTTCCAGAACTGTAATTTGTATGTATAGTACAACTTTTTCCTCATGAACCCATATTTCAATGAGTTGGTTTTGTGTCTACCAGAATCACTAATGCTAAACTGGAGCAAGGCAATAAAATTTCAGATGTAGGAGCCTGAAGTGGAGCAGGAAGGGAAACCCAAACCCAGACAATTTATATTAGTTAATAACTTGAAGTATTATTTGTTTGTTTGTTTATCTTAAACACACCTCTTTTTAAATAAAACTTATTACAGGGCTTTTCTTATAACCTCTGTGAAATGTCCAACCATTAATTTAATTCCATTAAATATGGAATACATTGGAGAAAATATTTTCAGGTGCCTAGAATAAATTATTTTATACAGGGAGAACAAACCTCTCGCGTGCATGSAAGAAACTCAAGCAAGCACAAGAAAAAGCACGTTGGGGTGCTTTTTTCCCTTTAGTTCTTCATGTCTGATCATTCTTCAAAGACTCATGACCAAGAAAAAAAAACAGAATAACGTCTGACACTTAGATTTCTTCTCTATTTCTTCCTCCCCCTCCAGCTCCTGATCATGTGTGTGGTCACAAGCATGGAATAATATATTGGTGCCTCTGAGGGAATGGCTGAGCCTGAGGTAATGGAGGACATGAGTGACACACTGGAATTAACAAATCATGAATGGGTTGTTGGGCCCATAAATTATAAATCTTTGACACAGAAAAAGCACTTTTGCTTTTCTCGCTTTCAAATCTGTGAATTTGGAGTTTCGCAGATATTTAGCTCAGCTTGATAATGTTGTCCAGATTCCTACTCTCAGTTTTGATGGATTTTTGCACATGCCATGGATATGCTTTAATCATAAAGATTTTATTGCATTTTTGCCATGTTTTTAGAGCGATGAGCCATCCCACTGTGTTTCCTCTGGTGTGTTCTCATGCATTTTCTTGTTGTCTTCCTCTACTAAATATAAAATACTGGCAATGCTGCTTATTCTGTCAGGAATATCTTTCAAAATCCTGTAATGTTCTGTGCCTGGCTGTGGTGTGGTTCACTGTGTGTGACTCAGGAGGGGAATTTGTGAGGGGTTTAAAAGGGATTTAACAAGAATTTGATGCAAATAGTGCTTGAAAGTCATGGAGAACTGAGCATCTCACTCCCTCGGGGTGCTGAAAATGTCTCAGAAAATCTGTGTGCCAACTCCTTGGTGTTTGCAGAGAAAAGCTTCAAAATGGAGAGGGTATTTTCTGGAAATTCCTTGTGGATGGAGGTGTGCAGAATGTACTTGGTAGTTATTTGGTTGTAGGCTGGTGACTCTTAAATTGGACTGAATATATGTATTATATATATATATATATATAATATTTATATATTTATATATATGTATATTGTATTTTATATATAGATAGTGTTTTATATACATATATATACACTGTTTTTAAATAGCATTTTATATGGACTGTGTTTTATATGTACATATAAATTTCTGTACATATACAGGATTTTATATATACATAGTGTGTTGTATATATAATATATTATTGAGTTTTATATACAGTTATATATATATACTGAGTTATTTTTATATATATATATATATATATATATACACACACCTTTATATATATATATATATATATAAATATAAAATACTGTTCAGCAGCTTTATACTCACTAAATCCTTTAGACTTATCATAATATTCACATTTCTAATAATACCTCATACTTATTTTTTTCCTTATTTCTTCATCCAAATGTTAGGATAGCCAAAAACTGATTCCCCCAGCTCTAATGTGTTTGCATAACTCTCATCCTGCTTTAATTTTTTTTTCCCCTGGAGCAGCTTGAYCAACCTGGCTGCATTTCTTCCGCTCCGTATTCTCCTTGCAGGAAGARGAGTTGGAGTCAAGTGAGGATTTCTTGGGGGTTGCGTGAGGGATTGCAAAGCTGCATCACATGTGTTCCTCCTAAGTCGCCTTGATCCGTCTGCCCCTAATCTGATTTTAAGTCTGGACTAGTAGGAAAGGGTGAGGGTGTAGCTTTGGGCCTGGGTTTTGCACCTGACAGTAGCCAATTAAACCTCTGTGTCTTTATTTTAGCAATTCCACCTCACTGCTCATTCCTTGGRAATCCCTCCTTGCCTTTTTGTAGCCTAAACCACCCAATCTGACTCAAATTCTGACCTCCTCGGTTTATTTTGGGTTTACATAATCTGTGAATAGAGATCAGACAATCCCAGAATAGTTTAGGTTGGAAATGACCTTAAARATCATCCAGTCCCACCCCTGCCATGGGCAGGGACATCTTCCACTATCTCAGATGGATCCAAGCCCTGTCCAGCCTGGCTTTGGACAATTCCAGGGATGGAGCAGCCACAGCTTCTCTGGACAATCTGTCACTCAAAATATGGATCTTTTTTGGGCTTCTAGACTATTTTCCGTAGTGTTGTTTCATTCCTACTCCGGGTTACTCTGGGTTTAGATTGCATTGCTTAAAATAAAACTGTTCTATTCTATTCTATTCTATTCTATTCTATTCTATTCTATTCTATTCTATTCTATTCTATTCTATTCTATTCTATTCTATTCTATTCATTTCTATTCTATTCATTTCTATGTCTATTCTACTCCACTCCATTCCATTCCATTCCATTCCATTCCATTCCATTCCATTCCATTCCATTCCATCCCATTCCATCCCATTCCATCCCATTCTATTTTTCTACTTTTTTGTCCTATCTTTGTGGCAAATCAGAGGGAGAAGGGTGTTTCTGAAAAACAGAAACAGGGCCTAAGTTTAGTTCACAGTAGGAACCCACAGCAAGATCTGGTTCAGCATCATAATAACCCCCACTGGAGGTATCAGATGCAGCTGGAAGTTAAAATGCTCTCTGGATTTGGCCAACTGCAACTTCTCCCTTTATTACCATTTAAAAAAAAAAAAATCCTAATTTAATGGCTTAATAATTCATGTTAATGTTTAGTTTATGTAGCAAAAGATAAGAAGCATGAATGGGAATAAGCTCCAGCCAAGTAAAAATTCTACTAAATAGTTTTGTTCTTTTTTATTAAAAAAGCAGAGTTTAAAATTTCTTTTTAAATACAGTAAAACTTAGATATTTTTCATTGAAGTATATTTGTTGCTTTGGTTTAGTCTGTCAGCAGCTTGTCTTTTATCTTGTAACACTCGCAGAATTTTCAGTTCATGTTTACCAAAATCCAGAACTTCTTTCAAGGGGACTGTAAATGTTTTAATAGGTAGATTTTATGTTTTGAGTGCTCTGTGGTGGATGATGTTGTCATCAGTGGCTCCAAGAAATAAATTAAATTGTTGTGTGCTGTGAATTCTGTGTTCATTTACAAGCAGCCTTCGTTAAAGAATAAAAAGTAAAGGAAAAAAAGTCAATAATTTGTTTTCCTCTTATTTCTGAAAGATGAAGAAGATGAGTGGTGATAAAATGGTGTTGACAAGTTCAGCTGTTAACAATATTATCTTTAAATAACATTTTAAATTTTTTTTTTATTATCATTTTTTTAATATCTGTCTGTAGAAAATTACCATAATAAAGCTACATATCCTGCGGGAGAGTTCTGGGAAATTCTCATTCCCATGGACACAGTCTGAGCTGACATCAATCGGAGAAGTGTGTGATGGTTCGGACTGGATTTCCACCGAATCCCAGCGCCGGTGCAGGTGCKTGGTTCACATGAGGGCGATGGGTTTGGATCCGGGGTTGCTCAGGTAGGCGGGGGACACCGTGTCCAGCTCCATGAAAGCCGAGTACAGAGTGGTGAGCTGCAGGTCGGGGACATTCCCGTGGGCAGCTCCACTCGGGATGGGGACGCTGCTGCTGCTGTTCTCCAGCTGGCAGTGGGAGGGGAAACACTGGGAAGGCATCGGGGATGATGAAATGAGGACGAGGGGATCCACGGCGAGGCTGTCGTCTTTCAGCTCCTCCCAAAGATTCCCTGCGACAAAAAAAAAAAATGGATTGACAGATTGGTTCTGCTTTCTTTTTCTCTGCATTTTTTTTTAATATTTGCTTTTTAAATATTATTAACTTTTTTTATATTTGCTTTTTAAATATTATTAATATTTAAATATTATTATTGTATTGCTATTTAAATATTTTTATATTTGAGCTGCAGGATTTATTATTGAACAATTGTGTGTAGGTGATCTTAATCTCTTGGGACTGAGGAAAGGAAAAGGTTGTTTAGATAGATATTATTAGTCTTTTCCCATAATAAATTTAAATCTGGAAGAAAACAGCATTTTTCATTTGGTAATTCTGTTGGAAATGTATCTTTATGAAGAATATAAGAATACACCTCGGAAAATAAAATTGGGGTGCAGTTCATATTAATGCCTTGGGAAGGGGGAAAGAGCATCCTTTTGAGCAGAGATGTAGAATCGGTTGGAATCAATATTGATCAAGAAAAACGTGAACATGTTAATTCAGTCAAATTTATTTCTCTTTGTGCCTTTTACATGACAATTGTCACAYAAGAATGGCACAGAATAATTGAGCTTGAGTAGCTTTCAGCTGAAAATGGGTCTGGATTTAAAAAAATACGTTCTAAAAATCATATTGCAGTATTTAACATCAGCACTTGTAGCCAAGGGGGGAAGCAGGAATGTTTCTAAAACTCCGGATGCAAATCTGTAGCTTCCTTGGGAAACTTTTAAAAGCAAAATTGCA
>NW_026623394.1:1575389-1578004 GCF_030028575.1 Malurus melanocephalus
CCTTTAAACACCCACCTTGGAGATCAAAATCAGTGAGGGATGGATTTAGAGCATCGATGTCGTTGCTGAGGTCTCCCTCCTGCAGCAGCGTGTCCTGCACCGTCCTGGCCGGGGAATGCTCGGGCAGCATCTTCATCCCGCAGCTCGGGGGGCTCTGCGCCGGCACTGGGGAATCCTGAGGGATGCTGGGCTGAGTCCGGAGCTGGCTTTGAGCATCCCCAGCGGGGAAAAGGCTCTGAGGGTCGGGCTGGTGCTGCATCAGCGCGGTGGAGATTTGGGGGAAGCCCTGGGGGGATGTGTAGCAGCCAGGCTGTTGCCCCCCCAGCARATTGGGCAGGGGGCTCTTGGCATGCAGAGCTGCCGAGGCGTGGATGCCGTGTAATGCCTGGGGGATGCCGGAGGAGAGCGAGGGCTCGCACAAAGAATGGGATTGCGCTGCCATCTGCCTGGAGAGGGAGGCACCTGCAGCGCCCGTCGGGCTGCAGGGCAGGAGGGAAGATCGCAGCTTCTCGCTCTTGTCGCCTATCAGGGTGTCAAGCTCTTCTGGAAARCAACGGGAAAGTCCGTGACTGATTTTATCCCCTGATAGCTTGAAGCAGGAATTTTGGTTTTCAGGAAATTGCAAACAAAAGTGCTGCTTCATAAATATTAAAAAAAATCCAGAGCCTGAAATGTTTTCTTTTACATTATCGCTGTGTTTAAGGGCTGGATTCTTATCAATTAATGTCAAATTTAATTTGATAGACCTTATTTCAGCATTGTTTTTTTTTTGTCACAGAATCACAGAATGGATGTTCAAAGCCCCATCCAACCTAGCCTCATCTTAGTGAGGTATCAACAGAGAACATTTTTCTGGTGAAGCTTCTTTGTGCTTATTTGGAAACACCTACACAACCAGGTCTAGTTTAATTCTGCTAATTTAATTCTGCTTTTTAATTGTTTTTCTTATTTTGCCAACAACTTTATGACCAGGAAAAATCCTTAAATTCTTTCCTAAATCATGTTTAAATTCCCTTAGAGACCCTGGTTCTGGGGGAGAACTATTTGAGAACTAAAACACCACCAAATAACTGACCTGGCTTTGCCATACTCTTCCTTACAGCAACTGGGTCTTTCCTCTTCCATTTCTGAAGCTCCTCCTGCATCTTGTCAATCTTGGCTGGATTCAGAGCCCACAAACAGCCTTTCCGAGAAGAATTCCCTGACTTGTTCTCAACTTTCTCAAAGCACTTGTTCAGAGATAAGTTGTGGCGCACTGAATTCTTCCAGCCATCTGGAGCTGTCTGGAGAAACAAATCCAATGTAAGAACAGAATTTCAAGCTAAAAAAAACCATAGAAAGTATATATATAACTCTGTTTTGACTGGTGAGGTTACAAAAAACGCTGTTTAAGTTTGTACCTTCTGCAATGAGAAACTTGAACGTTAGAGGGAAGCCACAAAAATGTTACAGTCATGTTGTGTGGGAAGAGAGGGATCAGATAAAATAGTAACTGATCTTCTAAGCAAAAAGGTTGTCAGAGACCTGCTGGATCGTTAAGTGTGAATTTGCACATCACAAGAATTAGGTGTGTAAAAATTTTATGKTGTAGAACTGTGAGCTAACGGGAAATCTATCGCAATCTATTTTGGAACACCTTAGAAATATTTCAAACTCTTCATTGAAGCACTACGTGCTACCCAGGCTCAAGTTCAGTGTCCAGACAGACTTCAAAAGAATTTATCGTGCTGCTGTAGGTGTATCTTTGTGTGCTGGCCAATTACATAACCAAATGGTTTAATCACAAGCCCTCCAGATGAGATACAGGTTTCCACAACTGATCAYTCATCTCTGTGCTTTGCATTTATTTTTAACCCAACAGTAGCAGTTGGAAGGTTCTTTACACTGAGTCATTAAAATTATTATTTTCTTGTTTGCAAAAAGATCCTCGTAAGAATGAAAAGAAATTAAACAACTCTCTGAAAGGTGGATGAAGTTGTTTGTGGCTACTGATTCATATTCATGGGTGCAAAGTATTTGTCATCACAACTGTTTTTATACCAACCAGAGAAGAAATAAATGTGGGTTTCCACAGTCTTTAAAAAAATGTTAAAAATTATAATTTATTTTTTATGTGTATGAAGTTTCCTTTCCATTCTTATGCTTTATTAACTGGATCCTTCTTTTATAGATGACCAGACTGATATCCATCCATATAGGTGGATAATTTCTTTAATTGTCATCTACTGTCTGTGACTTCCCCTCAGAACACCTTTTATAAATGGATCTGAATCCATTTTGGCTTTCACATGACAGACCGTGAACTTTTGAACATACTTAGACAGAAATTCTTTTATCAGGATTAATTTTTATATGCTTTTACAAGGAACATAAAATCTGTTCTTTTGTAGCTTGTAAAGAGCTGTTGTGTGGATTAAGGCATTAAAAGCCTATTGAAGAGYTGAGGGTCAAATTTAATACTCACTTTCTTCATTAAAAAACCCTCAAGGCGTGGAATTATATATATATTATTTACTAAAAGAGAAACTATTTTCCCTTCATAGCAGCGCAGTTTTTACCATTTTGGCCCACCTGATGTCAGCATTTCACTATTCTGTCTCATGGGTGAGACAACA
>NW_026623394.1:1578414-1579403 GCF_030028575.1 Malurus melanocephalus
TAAACATGATGATTCAGTTTTTCTCCCTTGATAATATTCAAGTGACTTTCTGGCAGTTCCAAAATGAATAAAACTGTTCCTCCCAGGTGAAGTGTTTATTCAGCTACTGAACAAGCTGACCTGGGAGAATATCCCTGTTCCTTGCCCTGCACGCAGGCTCCACACACCTCTGTGTGTACCTAGACAGGATAATTGGTGTTTCTGCTGGAATGGGAGCGGCACGGGCTGCTCAGAGGTTTTCAGAACGTGTGGGGGTGTAAATTAGGTGATGGTTTTAGAAACTGTAAGAGCAAAAAGTACATGGATTGATTTTGGACGCTGCTGCCGGGAGCTGAGCAGGTTCTTGCACTAAACTTGGGATTGCTGAGTGGTGAGAATTCATTTACCCAGGTGGGGCTGGAAGGAACACTCAGCGTGTTAAATGAAAAATCACCATTTTTTAAAGCAAATGTGATTGTTAATGAACAAACTTTGGCTGCTGGAACTGCTCTTAAGYAGCTGGAACCTCCTTGCTGTGGCTYATTTTGGCYGTYGCTGTGTTCAGCACAGTGRGGACCAAARTGCACAATCACAAAATCAGCAGGGGAATCACAGAATCATTAAGGTGGGAAAAACCCTCTGAGGTCACTGAGTYCAGTTATTAACCCAACAGTGCCAAGGCCACCAATCCACGTCCCCAGGTGCCACATCTYCAACACCTGAAAGCTTCAATCAGACCACAGACCTTTCCACCCTCTTGGACCACTGGCAATAACTCCAATTACAGGATTAAAGCTTTTTGTTAGACTCACTAATCACTACAAAAAAAAAAAAAGAGAAGGATGACAAGCCAAAAATAATATCGTCCAGCCTCACTGATCCTGACCAGCTCTTGCAGTTTAAAGAGTTCAGTGATCTTGCAAAACCTTCACTCTTTCAATCTAGGTCTCAAGAGAAGGGAGAGGTACATCAAAGACTAATTCAACTTCAGCTGCGTAGATTTTTTTTTT
>NW_026623394.1:1579413-1594222 GCF_030028575.1 Malurus melanocephalus
TTTTTTTTTTTTTTTTTTTTAGGACGTAGGAGTTGGATTGCTCTGTTTCAACTAGAAATGAGATTGTTGCATCATAGAAACTAAATTTGCTGTGGCAGCGAATCCCAGTTAATTTGACTCGGTTTGTATCATCCTGTGTCTCCCAGCAAGGCTCTGTGCACATTTGTACTCCCTTTCTCTCCAATCTGAATTAATTCCCCTCTCCCTATTGTATCCTGYTTTTTAGTGAGTGCTGGTAGCAAGAGCAAAATGTTCTTTGCTGGTTTTGATGTGATTTTATTTGGCAGAAGAATCTCCAAAACCAGGGATGATGGAGGATATGAATTTTCCCCATATATTGGTAATTCTCTGGGCTGCTGTAAAGGCCAGAGGTAGACAGGGTTTAATGCMTCTAAGTGTAATATCTGATTGTTTATTCTCCCCTGGCTGTTTAAGGATGTTGCAGTCAAATGCATTTGACTCCATTTGTAAATAAAATGCAAAAATCAAGCTGTCACAAAATAGGRAATGTTTGGGTAGTACCCCCTGCCCTATTTTTTTCCCAGCAGTAATCTCATTCTCGTCGGTTTTTAAATAAAATAAAAAAAATGTGAGGCTTTGAAAAACCAGGAAGGACCAGGATGGTGACACCAGGCAGAGTCACAGTCCTGAGTCCGAGGAATTCTGTCCATGTTGGCAGCATTTGGTTTAAAGCTGCTGATTAATTTTATAATCAATTGTGTTGTAAGACAATGGAGAATTAATTTCARTTTGCTCTGATGAATAAACATCCACATGCCTGTAAAAGTTATTAATAATATTCCCACCTCTCTGCTTGAAATTCTTGCTTTTTTCCTGTGGCTTCCACTGGGATTTCTGATGGTAGGTTTCTTTATTTTTTCACCTTTCTCTTGCTTGTAACAAATGATGGAGTAGTTAGTGATTCCTTTGGGAGGAAATTTGGGAATGCAGGAGTGTGATGGATCCTGACAGCTCTTCCTCTGTGATGTGTATTTTTCTCTGATTACTGACACGTTCAATCTTACAACTTTTTGGTGTGTTCTCTGTCTATTTATCCTCAGTGTCCAAAACCACTGCAAAACTGCACTGGAACATTTATTTTCAGTTATTCTCACTGTTCTTTTCATATTATAAATGTTTGAACTGCCTCGCTGTGGCTGTTTTAAATTCGGTTCAGTTGCTGCAGGGTTATTTGCAATAGGAAACAGGACAGACTCACTGGCTTTATTTTCATTTTTGGGCCTTGCTCACAGCTGAGGTCACTYGCTGTGGACTTCAGCGAGGTGGTTTTGAAGAATCAGCAGAAATAAAGCCCTGAGCGAAGCAGCACCTGATGATTCCATTACAGCTCTTTTTAAAATCTTAACTAATCCTGCTGCTCTTGGATCCCYGTGCTGACTGAGCGCTTTCCACCCTCATTCCAAGTGTGAGGAACCCTTCCCTCACAGCAAGGATCCAAATTTCAGCAGTGCTGCTGCAAACCATCCACCCTTTCCCTCCCCAACTCACTGTAATTATGAGCTTAGCACCATTATCACATATTATATTTTTCTTTGTACAGGGCATGCACGGGTTGCCCAAGATGAATATCCCAGCTCCAGGATGGAGTGAGATAACCTGGAATCCTCTGCTTCCACACCAGTCTGGAGGTGCTGCTGATGGCAGAGGAAGCTACAAGACCAGTTCTGCCTGTATTTGAGATCTGAGAGGAAGCAGTGAATGTGCTTTTAACATTATTTGCTCTTTTTATGAGCTGCTGGTGAGGAATAGTCATGTCATGCACCCAAGCTCACAGCTGGAACAGTTCTCAATATCTTTTTGAGGTGAATATTGCCACATTTCTTATTTCTGCCTCTGTGCAAAATGCTGGGTAGTTTGTAATCATGGAAGTATATAGTGTGTAATTGATTTGGTATTAACCTCCCAAGAAATTACCCCTTTTCACAGCTAAAATCCCATCCCTGATTCCCTCTGCTGACAGAGGGAGATTCCCACCCCATCCCTGTGGAACTCACCTTAAAGTAAGGGAAGTGTTCCGTCATGAAATTGTAAATCTCACTGACTGGCAAACTCCCTGTCTTGCTGTTTTTGAGAGCCATGAAGATCAGGATGCTTTAGGGAGAGAAAGAAAAGCATTTTAGCCTCTTCTGCCTGATTCCTYGCAACCAAAAATAGATTATTTTTCACACAGTGTGAAATTGCTCCGAGTTTCACTGCCATAGCACATGTACAATGATGTTTTTAAGTTTCCACTCAGCTGTTTATAACAATCTCCTTACACTACTAGAGGTAATTCTCAAAGCTCACAGAGCAGACACAACCTGGTTTTAGAATAAAATAATATAAAAAGTAGAATCAAAGCCTTCAAACCCTGCTGGTGTGTATTTATTAAAGGTTTTTATTCAAATGATTCAGCTGGTGAAGTCTACAAAGAATCAAACTGACARTAACAGAAGGATAATTAAAATTTAATTGTCCGATCTACTTTTTAGATTATTTGGGGGCTCAACCTGTGTGGTGACTGCCATAGCTGATATGTTTTCTGGGCATTTCTTTGCTCCAGTGACTGGGGAAAAAAAACAATTTTAACACAGATGTTGGAAAAGACAACTGAGTGGGATCAGTCCAGCGATGATGAAATTCACAACACCTAAAATTTTGCATTAGAAGAACGCCTAATTTTTTTTTTTTCTTTTTGGGAGTGATCAAGACTGTTCCCTTGCTTTACAACATTTAATTTCTCTGTGCCTTGGCCGGCCCAGGAGYCTGGAACGTTTTGTGATCTGTAAGGACAGGACAGAACACACCGGGAACAAAGCAAATAGGGGCAAACGTGTTCTTGCAAACGATGCTGGAACCAGGCCAGGAGTAAACGGGGTATTTCCTGTAAGGTGAGGGCTTGGAAAAATATTGAATTACCTGTAGGAGTAGATGGGTTTGGGAAACAGAGGCTGCTGGGATTCTTGGCTGCTTTGAGGAGCAATCCTTTGGTAGGGGTAGTGCGAGGAAGCGATGTAGGTCACGGGGTAGCTGCCTCCTGAGGGGTACTGGGGGGACAGGAAAGATGTCATTTGTTTTAGCAACCAGCTCCCAAAATTATTCCCTACTGACAGCATGATTTCTGTTGAGGATATTGTGTGGAAAAAAAAAAAAGTATTTTCTTCTTTATTGCCTGCTATTCAAATAAAAGAGGAAATTGGTCCTATTAATTGTCTTCAGATAACTCTTAATTTTAYAGACCTAAAGCTTATCTCCCTTCAGCCATCTCTTTTGAAGTATTTCAGCCTGCTCAGCTTCCCCTCAACAGACACACAAATAATGAATGATGTCATTTTATTGATGTTAAAAAAMCCCCTAAACCACCAGAATAAAACACTTCAATGTGCACCTTAGAAAAATCAAACGAGAAAGCAAAGCTGCTAAAAATGTAGGAAGAAACAGGGAAGTTTTGCTTGAGCCCTTGAGCCTTGTTTGGGGTTGAGTGCTATTTTTTTTTTTGTTGCTTTTGTTTCTTTAGGTGGAGAGGATACAGAAAGGCAAAAGTGGAAAGAATGTAATATCTGCTCCTAAGGGAATAGCACCCCAAAATCTGTGTTCAAATTGCTGTTATCGTGCAAAGCAGGGAAAAAAAACCCAACAAAGAACCATGAGAACTTTTGTGGGTGCGTCAGAATATATTCCAGATGAATGTATTATTGTGGAATAAGTCAGTAATGTCATTCCAGGGGTCAGGAGAGCASCATATGGGACATTTTTGAGGTGTTTCACATGGCCTGTGTCATGCTGAAGCGGTTGGGCTGCTCCCTGGTTGTTCCTTTGTAGTCAATTCCAAGGAATAAACTTCTCCAGGAAACCAGGACTTTATTGACCACCACCTCAAGAGACTTTTTTCACCACCATTTTCTATATCAGAAAGCTAAAAATAATAGCCAGGATGCCTAAAATCAGACAATATTTATGTCACCTTTGCCCTTCCCCAGGGTTCAGCAGGAGAACTTCCCTGAGAAATGCTGACCTCTCTCTTCAGGAGATCTCTAAGCCTGTCCAGCTCCCAAAACACCCTAAAGAGATGGAATCACCAGGATGAAAAAACAGGAGAAAGACTGGAGACAATCCACTTTGACAGCCTGGATTGCACCTGTTCCTACAGATTTGCTCTCGATTTCTTAACACAGCAGTTGGCCTTTTTATTTTTCAAATATTATGAGCTTTTCTTCCCCAAATTACAGTTTAAACTTGCTGGAAAGAGGCTTTTAGAGCAGAGGAGCATTATCCAGTTTAGGTAAGATAATATCAGCTGGTTCTTGGGGAGACCCACACGAGAGGAATTTCTGCCTCTTCCAGATGAATCTTCCCAGATGCCAGGGGTGAGGACATGGCCAAAATTAGAAGTTTTGTCACCTGCTATTAAAAAAAAAAATCTACCTGGATGCCTTCCCTGTACTCAAAGGTTGCTGAACCCTGTTCTGGTGTTTTACTGTTCAACTCCAGCAGTTCTGTGCCATGAGGTTTGTGTGGTTCCTCTGAAAAAATTATGATGCAGCTCTCCAGACTCATTGGGAAAAATCCCTTGGACATCTCCTTAGTTTCTAATTGTAATCCCATTTTTTGGATCAATAGCTTTGCTTGRTCTTGGTCTTTGTCCCCTTAAAACSYCTGTGAGGGRTTATGTGCTTACAAAATATTCACAATTTATGCATTTATTCTGTATTCTGAATAATTGATCTCAGCTCCTCTGTAATTTTATTCTGGCTGCTGGAGTTTTTCTTGCTTTTATCTTTCTAACACTCAACTGCCCGAAATGGAATATGGAAAACCAGAYTGAATAGACTCAGTTGTTTGCATGGTGAAAGAAATGAAATGTACATAATTAATCATGTCCTGCCTTGTTAAGCTAAATATTGAGCACAATTAGTCTCCAGAACAGCTGTGCATTAATTTCTGTGTGCTCTGTGGTGCTCCCTGCCTTGTGCACTGGGTGCTGATTTTCCCCCAGAATAGAAAACTGGGCAATTCCTACAATAATTCTGATTTTTATTGGGTTTTGGTGGCTCTTTGAAAGGAAACAACACTGTGATGGGGCCGGTTTTGATGTCATCATGAAAGGCAAGAGCTGGGCGTTTTAGGGATTATTTCTGTTTTATTGGTTTCATTAGTCCCTTTTGAGGGAAGGGAGGCTGGGGAATGGTCTGGAATGACAGGCTGGAGCTGGTTTTACAGTCTCACATGGCATGAAAGGTGTTTTATGGTGGGYGGGTGAGTGACTCCAGTCTGCTGCTTCATTCGGGTCAATAATAACTCACTTTGCTTCTGAGTCACCATTTCTGTTGTGTCCAGCAAAGGGGAAGGYGAGGCCGTTTTATCATCCCGGACAAAATTAATGAAGGGGCTGGGTCTCTCTGATCCCTCTAATGAAAACTGAGGCTCAGTTTGAACATCCTTCACTCCAGGGCCCGTTCTCCAGAGTGGAGCTCCCTCTGAGTGATTTAACTYGTGCTGCCCCATTCCAATTTGAAATGTGAAGCGTTAATAATGGGGCTGCTCCACTCAGAAGGTGTCATTCCACCTCTTCTCTACTGCATCCCGTGTTCTTTTCATTTTCCAGTGTGTGATTATAGCACAGGGACAGCAATTCTATTTCTTAGGACTTCAGCTGCTTTTTAACCTATTGTATTTTTCTTTCATTTTTTTTTTAACACATTGCCAGACTTTTCCTATTGTAACACTAACAGCACAAGTAYTGAAAAGTCTGACAGAAACCTGCTGCACTTAAAGAGTTTTGTCCCAGTGCCAGGCTGCAGGTGGATGGAGGATTTTCCTCTTGGTGCCTGTTGGATCTTGCCTGGCAGCTCCCAGGAGCTTTAATTCTGGAGTTTTTTTGGAATGTGGTCAGTGCCAATGTAGAGCAACAGCACTGGTATCAAAGCAGCAGGGACAGGGGAAGGGTGCCTGCTGCAGAATGGCTAAAAAAATTAAAAATATTCAATGAATTCACGAGCTAAGTGGGTTTTCTGCTGAAACWGCACACAAAAATGGCATTTTTATGGTGAGGGAGATGTATGGGGCTGTGACATATCCACAATGGTTTTCATTTGCAAGTTAATCCCTCATCTGGAACCATTTTCTTCCAAAATAACAGCAATCAAAWCAATGGATTTATAAGTTAAGGTGGCAGTGCAATATCACCTTTATTTTAATTCCATTTTAATTTTACGATTACTTTTTCTCACTTCTTTCGAGTTTCAGGGTAACAAGAAAACAACACAAGTAAATGAGTTATGGCAGTGTTGATGAGAATTTTAAGTTTGTTGCCTTTTTGCACACGATGGAGAAAAATAAAGCTTAATAAATTCTGGCTGGTGGAACATCAGTGGGATGAGCAAAATAAAAAGCCAGGGGTGATGASTGTTTCAATGACTCAGTAGCACCACACGAATTAACAAACCCAGTGAAATGTCACACAGGAACCCAGGTTTGGGTTTTTTTCCCCCCAGTTTAAAATCCCTGCTCTGTCAGTCACTTTTTTTACACTCCACAAGCCAGTTGAATGAGATGGTGCAGCTGATGCCACAAAATCTGTCATCARCCCCTGGGATCAAAGGAGACAGAACTCAGGTGTGAGGTTTTATCTTCACATATTTTTGAGTTTCCTTTAAGTTTCACGTATTTCAATTCTAATGGTTGGGGATTTTGGAGATTTTTTTTTWAAAATATGAATTTCTACCTATAAATCTGAAAAATCCTCATTGCCTTAATTTGACCTCAAGTTTTTCTCTTCAATTGTTTCAAGGCTATTTTTATCTCAAACACCTCACTGAAAATTTCATCCCTGGCAGATAATTGAGCATAAAAGAGGAAAAATCCAAAGCATTGAAAAGCACCACCTGTATACCTGAAGGAAATTGTTTTAAGTGTCAATAATAAATTCACATTACAGAAGAACAACCTGAATCTTGCACATTCTCCTGCATCGTCAGCATTATGGTCAATTATACTTCAGCTGAATAATCTTTCACTGGGGATGATGTAAGAGGCAAAAGATTGCAAAAGAGACCTGTGTGCCATCAAGCACAAGGAAAGTGAATATCATTTTGCTGTTCTAATTTTGCTTTAAAATATTTTCCTGTGATTGGTCTGAATTTTAAGTATACAGTCATGTATATTTAGGGTTTTTTTAAGTATACAGTCACATATATTTAGGGTTTTTAAGTATGCAGTTACATATATTTAGGGTTTTTTTTAAGTATACAGTCACACATATTTAATGTTTTTTTTTCTGAAGCTAAAGCACAGTTAATTCCCTGAGACCCTGAAATACCAAGAGTTATGTTAATAATTTATCTGGCTTCAAAGAAAATTTTCTCGAGTGTGATGGTGAAAATATAAATATGCAGTATCAAGATTCCATTTTTACAAATTTTGGGGTTTTTTTTTTTCCTTTTTCTTATTCTGAATGCCCATTTAAAAATGTGTTTAGMTGTGGTTCTTTTAAGATCTTATTACTGTAAGAAGATTGTTTGTATATACATGTTACCCTGCAAACCTACAAATGTAAAGATATTTTAAAATATCTTTAAAATTTATTTTTACCACAATTATTGCACGATTTGAGTGCAAAGAATCCAGGGATTTTGGTGCACAGTACTGACCTGATGGAAAGGGTGTGAGGGGCAGTACATCTGCTGCACTTGAGGCTGGTAACAGTACAAACCAGGCTGCCCTTCCAGGGGGGATGTCCTAAGCTTCATGTCTGAATCCTGCTGGAAAACATTCAAGGAGTGAGTTATTAGAGAAAACAGCTTGATTTAAAATAGGATAATTCTGTTTGTCACTGACTGCGTTTGCMTTCGTTATTTTGAGGTTTTGGGGTTTAGTTCTGGTTTAGTCAGGGTTAATAGGAGTTGGTTGARTGTTCTAATGGTACAAATCTGGGATGATCCATCCCTGGAAATGTCCAAGGCCAGGCTGGACAGGGTTTGGAGCACCCTGGGACAGTGGAAGGTGTCCCTTCCAACCCAAACCACTCCTTGATTCCATGGAGACATRAAGCAATTCCTGCATTTCCATAATTACAACTTTGAAAAAGGAAATCCCAGGCCACATTCCAYGCAAGGAGCAGTTCAGAAAGCATCAGTCTCTGTTTATATATATTTTTTTTTTCCATCAGCACACACAAACCACACACTCCAACTTTCATTCCTGCACGTGTCTCCCTTTTTTTTTTTTCATTCTCCTTGATTTTATCTTGCTGTACCTGCAGCTGGCTCTGAAATTTTGGCATCAGCTGGAGGGTGAGGTTTGTAATGCACAGGATAAAGGTGGCAGGGGAAAATCTCACTGGGCTGACTACTGGGCTCAACCAAGACACGGGGAATATGTGAAAATGGAAGAATTTAGTAAGAATCTTATTAATTCAAGAATCTAATAGCACTTCTTTAAAACATGGCCAGCTTTTATGGCATTTTATTCTGTCTGATAAATGTGAATAAATAACCATATATAAAAATGATATTTCATATAAGATATAATATAAATTTTATATATATAATGTAGGTAGAATGCCTACTAAATATAAAAATATTTAGTATTTTTGTTGTCTTTTATTAGGAGCATAARTATTAGGAGACTTAGTTTGACATCCGCTGTTAATAAATACCAGTGTTATTTTTAATTATTGTGTTATTAATAAATACCAGTGACCACCAGATGAAGATTTTCAGAAATCCCAACTTTCCAGAAGTCCAGAAGGGATTTCGGAGTTGAAAGTTGGGTGCTGGCAGAACCAGGGGAGGCACCAACCAGCAGCCCCTGAGTAGTTACACCTGCTTGTAAAGGGCTCCTGCAGTGCTGCCCATGCACATCCTGCAGCCCAGGGATTTGGGAACACAATGGGAATATATATTTTTTTTTTTTTCATCAGCTGCTCATAGGTTTTGCACTGAACTCCTCTGACCTAGATGAGTGTTTATCCAGGAAATAAGAGATTTAGATCAATTTCCTCCTTAACCCGGATGGCTTCAATCCCCAGGTATGTTCCCTGACAACATCTCTCCATTCCCTGGTCTTAATCCAATTAAGTTTTATTTTTRAAAGCTCCTCTTTCATTTGGTAGCCCACGAATTCTTCCTCTCCCAAGCATTTAGAAGCAGCTCAGGGCCCTCCTCTGGCAGGTGGAGCCGTTCTCTTTGGCTGCATTAGATGACCAAGATACACCTTGGATCACAGCAGAGATATTGTGGAGATACTGGAGGGTAATTTAATTTGCTTTTCAGGGATCTCTGCTGCTCTAAATTGGCAGCTGCCTCTCTCTAGTATTGAAATTAGCCCAGGTAACTTAACACTGCACATACAAACAGAGCTGATATTTATATTTTGGTGGCACTGATACCTCGGAGTTTCACTTCTGTTTGCAYTGAGAAAAGTGCAGGTGAGCTGAGRTGTTGTACCAAATCTGCTCCACATCCTCATGCTTGAAAACGCTGCTTTGTGAACTTTAGTCTCTTGAAAATTAATGATAAATTTTGTTGTCAGAGAGGATTTGGATGCTTAAGAATCATGGACAACATCTATTGAAAAATCATTTGTCCTTTTTGCATATTTCTGATGTCTTCCAGCAGGGAAAGGCCATAAAGTAGAGAATTTGGACAAATAAATATAGGTACATCTAAATATGTTTTTCCTGGGTTTTAGCCCACCACTCGACAAGAGACTAAATATCCGTGTAGTAACTTTTAGGAAAAAAAAAAAAAAAATACTTCTAAAAGCACATTTTACCATCGAAAACAGGGAAAATAATTACAAAAAGACACTGACCATGACCTGTGAGCTGTGCTCCTGCCCCGTGGTGCCATACTGGAGGCTGTTACACCACGGCTGCTCTGCAGAAATATTCGGGATGTGGGTGGGAAACACCTCCGGCTCCTCTGGACCCGCAGATCCTGGCAGAGCCTCAAAACCATCGATGCTCCTGTGATTTTTGAAGGGAGAAGCTTCTGGTGGCAGGGTTTGATGTGCTTCCTGGAAAACATCCTCGCTGATCTGCCTCTTGTAAGGGTGGAAGGGGTTCCTGCTGCTCTTGAGGAACCGCTCGTAGTTGTCGGGAGTGTTTTCCTCGTAGCTGTAGCGCCGGARTTTTTCTGCGCTGAAGGACACCTTGAATTTGTTCTTGCCACAGTGGATTCCTTGGCTYGTAGGGTATCTCCCGTGGATTTGATCCTGGGATGGGGAAGCAGGGCTGGGGCTGTGAGAGGATTCYGAGTTCTTCCTTTCTGTCCTGGTGTCTGACTCATAGGGTTGGCAGCTGTAACTGGGATTATCCTGCGATGGAATATTGGCATTTATTTAATTAAGATTAATGTTTAAGAGCAGCATGACCAAATATTTTATTATTTTCATTATCTACAATATTTATTTCTACAAATAATTTCTGTTTTAATTACATTATAAACACATTATTGATGTATTGAAATGACCAGTTCTAACCAGCTCCACGCAGAGAAGCCCTAAAAAGATCTAAAGGGTTTTCTGATTGCTTGGTATCCAAAATTGCTCAACAATTAATTAAKAAAARCAAGGCYRGGTTGGATTGGGCTTTGAGCAGCCTGATYTAGTGGGTGGCATGGATCTGGRTGATCTTTAAGSTCCCTTCCWACCCAAAGCTTTCCATGATTCCACAAGAAAACCGAGCTGCCCTTGGAAAACAGAGCTCCTTGACTGGTTGGTCTGACAATTTCAGGGAGAAGCTGAGGTATGATCCAGCAATGAACGATTAAATGACAGGAATGTGATAAGTGCGAGCCCTGTCGCCTGCAAGTTTAGTCAAATAAGCTTGATCTCATCCCCTGATGGGGTTGCAGGCTCCCAGATTTGTTGGTGGTGACATCACTTCCCTTCATTAAGGTGGCCACACTCATTTGGACAGACAGGGCAGGCTCTGGGCAGATGTTTCAGCCTTCCTGTCTCATCTCCTCCCCTCCCTTCTGCACTTTAGCAAAGAGAAAATACCAGCCACTGGAGTGCTCTTTAATCTGCAGGAGAAAGGCTGGACCAGGACTGGAGCCTGGACATTGGCACTGAAAATATGCATATTTGCCCTGACATCAGAGATGAGTAATCTCTTGGATGCCTTTGAGAAGATACACATCAGTCAGGAGCAGCTTGTTGTGCTCAGGGAGGGGGGAAATGGAATGTTTTTGYTCCACAAAAAGGCAGACCAGCTTTTGGAGTGGTCCCCTTTCTCCTTCCCTCTCCGAATCCCAGAGAATTTTTGAGATTTTGAATTTTGAGAAACTCCAGGATAAATCCAGCCCTTCCTCCAGTACAACACAAAACAGATTTTTCCAGCCATTTTCAGGAATGGAATAGAAAATTCAGCTGGARTTTAAAATAAGCTGAACAGGATAACTCAGGTTTCTACCCTTCAACAACAAAACTCTCAATGTTTGCTCTGTCACCAGTAGGTTTGATGAGATTTAGTCCAGCAGCAGTTGAATATTTCATCTGACTTTTGAAGAAAGAGAACAGGCCTGGGCCAGTTTACTCACACTTTGCTGAATTGGGGATATTGAATCYCCCTGTGCCTTCATCAGGTCTTGCTGGTCCCTTTCCAGAGTGTCCGAAGGAGAAAATTTAATATTGGATTGGTCCTGGAGTAGCGAAACCATCCCCAAATCCACGTCAGACAGAGATCCTGTCAAGGCAAAATCAAATTACAATAAACACTTTTTAAAACTCAAGCTGTGAAACAAACACCTTGTTGGGTGCAGTGACTGGACAGGGATGGATATGAAGCTGGACCCATCCTGAGGAATTCCTGTCAGAGCAGAATTTTTTTTAAGCTCTTAAAAGTTCTGTAGATGCAATTCCAATGAAGATGTGATAYGGGGTTTCTGTGRCTCCACCACACCACTKTTATAAAAATAAKTAATTATATTAKTAATAAAAATAAGTAATTTCTTTGTTTTCTGTAGGATCRTAAGTTAATGAAAACTTATTGTTTYGGGGTTATGCAAATTTAACAATGTCCCTTTATTAAGAGATTATGATATAAATGCACACCAGTTGTTTTCAGAAGGACTATATTAAAAAAAAAGAGATATTTTTCTATCATTACTCAGACTGATGGTTGCAACACACATTTTCACTTYAGTTTTTTATTAGTCCTAATCCCTTCAGCCCTTCTCTACTGTTTTGCATGACTTAAATGTATCTGAGATATGCAAATTACTTCATCATTCCATCCCTGTTTTTGTCAGCTGGATCTCCTCTCAAGTTCCCAATCTTTGATCTTTGTATATAGGACACATATCTGATGGTGTTCTTGGGATTAAAAKGAATAAATTTTATCTTCCAGTGTTTTGTTTTCTACCATGACTTTTTTTCCCTTGTTCACTGTAACCTTACAGTAAAACAAAAGTAGARTTGCATCCCTTTATGTCGTGCACCAAGTGGCTACATAAAGCTGTTTGTGCTCATAATTTAGATTTCAGGTGAACAAATCAGGGGGAAAAAAGCCACTTTAATTCAAGAATTAATCTGCCAGGTCTTGGCCACGTGTTGAAATAGCTGTTAGGTAAATAACTAAGGGTTTGTTAGGTTTGCTTAACAAAGATAGATCACCTAAAAATGTGGAAACCTATTTTTTGCCTTTATAGTTCAAAGATAAATCTGTATTTATGATGAGTAAGACTGCACTGCCCGGGGGGAGGGAGCACAATGGGGCTTGGAAATCAAGCAGGAGACCTGTAGTAATAGATCAGGGGTAAAAAAAAAAAAATAATGTGAGATAAAGTTCAGAAATGTCTCAGGCACAGATTCTTCTCCCAGTGGCTTCACTGGAGGCTGAGGAGGGGAGAGATTCCTCATCTTGAAAGGAGCAGGTGGGAAAACTGACAGCTGGGAAATACAGAAGTGTTTTTTTGTAATTTGTGAATGTTCCACCACTGCCTGCCCTCCTAGCGCTGCTTCCCCACTTCTCTCCAGGTTATACAAAGCTGTCTCTGACCTCTCTTTTACACTGCAGTTTTTCAGCCCAGCTGCCTCTTTTGTGGTCTTGGGCATTAGAATTTTATTAAAAGCTTTCGCACAGGTACAGTTCTTGCCTGGTGGCTTCTGCTTCGAGAGAGAATTTTGATGAATACTTTCTGAAAGCAAAGTGAATTTATCAGGATTGTTTGAACAGTCACTACAAAAGGTCCAGGAAAACCAAATCATTCTTTGCCAGGTTGATGAATTGCATTTTGGTGCCTCTTGGAGGAGGAAAGGAGTCTTAGTGGTTTTAGATTCTAGACTCTAAAAATTTCCCTCTGTGCAGGGAAAGTTTTCTTTTTTACTATTAAATGAGAAGCAGCCAGAGGCAAAGTATTTTTCTCTTTTTACTATTAAATGAGAAATAACCTTCAACTTACACAATGTTGGGCTGATAATCTGTATTCAGTGGTGGTTATTTAATGCCCCTGTCAAGAATCCCTTCTGGAGGATCTGCCCTATGGGGATAAATCCCAAGGCTCCAATCTCASTGCTGTTTTCACTTCTCACATCGGCACCAGCAGCTCAGTGAGAACTGCATCTCCAGGTTATCCTCATCCAGGAAATGGGATATTGTGGATACRTCTTGCTGTGAGAGAAAAAAACTCTTGCCATGGACTTCTGATTTTAATTCTTTTTCTTGCAGTCCGAATTTCTCACTCCAAAAGCCATTTGCAACTTCACTCTCCCTGTTGTGTCTCACAGCAGGTTACAATTATAGATCAGGAGACACTGCCAAATCAACATTGTGAAAAATCTTTGCTGCCACTACTCATTAAATCTCTTTTTATTGTCCCTTAGAGGCACTTTACTTTGTTAAAAGAACATGTAACAAAGAAACCACCCCCAAAACRAAACAAAAACCAACTCCAAAGCACTTTGCATTGTCAATATGGATTTTAACAAAGAGAAATCACATCACTCACTGACAAATCTTCTTTAGGAGAAGAAATTACAGCCAGGGGAGGTTGCCAATAATCAGGATTACAATAAATCATTTACTACAAACTGTCCCTGGGAGACAGAGCTTAAGGAAGTYGCGGGTTGCCTGGATGTAGGATGTGCTAAAGCAAACAATGATGCTTTGATTTGGAAAGAGGTATCTGATTATCCCAGATGTAGCTGGAACCATTCCACGTCACTTTGCCTGCTGTAAATGTTGCGTGACCATCCGAGGCTCCTGTGCTAAGGTAACAACCTCTCAAATAAGAAAATAGTGAGAAACTGTAACCTCAGCTGGGTGTTGGGGTGAGCAAGGCAGCAGCAGCTGCTCTATTAGCTCTGCATGACTGAGCCCTGTGGCACAAATCCACGGTGTGAGCAGTCCTTGGGTTTGTGTCTCTGTTTTTTGGAGTGACCTGGGCTCCTGTGAGTGCCCCCTCCAGCCCTGGGACTGAGATTGGGTTTCAGCAGAGGAAGGAGAGTTTGGATGTTCCCCAATTCCTGATCCATCCTCTCCATCCTGCCTTAGGCACCCCCTGAGCTTGGTTTGACACCGGTTTGTGTCACCTGCTCACGTCTCTGTCCCCTCTCCAAAACAATAAATCATCATTTTCCCCTCCAGACCACACTGGTATTTTCCAATGCAAGAAACAAATTCTGCTATCTTCTTCTTTTCTTCTTCCTCTTTTTATTTTTTTTATTTTTTTTTATTTTTTTTTCCTCTGACAGAGAATCCACAAGGTTTCAGAACTCCCTTTTTCAGTTGATATTAAAAATCCATCATTTGTCAGTCAATAACTAACAAAAAAATCCAACATATGTCAGTCGTGTGCCAAATATC
>NW_026623394.1:1595324-1597683 GCF_030028575.1 Malurus melanocephalus
CATCAGCATTTTAGATTTTCTTCTTTACTTATATTTTTATCTGCATCTTTTACTCCTGACAGCAACTGGGAGGATGGAGGGCCATGTCTGKCCCTGCAGAGAACTTTATAATTTATTATTATTTTCTTATTTCTTCCACTTTTTTTGGGAYGAAACATTGTAATTTCTCATTCTGAAGCAATTTCACACATTTGATTCTACCTGTAGCCCTTCCTAGAAGGATTCCTGGTTCTGCTGACCTTTCTGGGATGGAAAGGCCAAAATTATCTGTAGAGTTCAAGATTTGCACCACGGTGCTCTCCAAGCACACAGAAATTCCCTCAGAATACAGGAAATTAGATCACAGGGTTTCTCCTCAGCAGCCTCACAGGTCCTGTTTGTTTGTTTGTTTGTTTGTTTGTTTGTTTTTTATTCTGGGAATGAATTTTACCTCTAATTCAAAAGTATTAATTTATGCAGGAATAGAAATCCTGGCAAAAATTCGGGTGGTATGGCCGAAACAACACTCTAAGAACTTCCCAGTTTCTCATGGACTGGGCAGACTCATCATYTGGGAAGTTCTTAACAGAGAAAAGTCCCTCACAGGTGTTGAACTCAATGAGCAGCTCAGCAAAGAGGGAACTCAGCACCAAGAAGAAACCAAGCATGGAAAAATTCAGCTGAGAAAGTGAATGAGTTTGTCATGTGGACTCGGTTTTCCCCTCTCCTTTTTTTCCTCCTCACCCYAAATATTAAACACCTGTCCAACTCCACCAGTTAACCCATAAAATAGATGTCAGCTCTCCCTACCAGCCTTGCAACCCTGCCAGTATTTTCAAAGYGGATCCTTTGCATAGCCTGTCCTGTTTTCTGGATGAATGGTTGTGCTGCTTCCTGAAGGAGGGGTATGAAATTTCATTGCTTTATTGTAGACATCTAAGCAGRGAGTCAGACACGGTTCCAAGGGTTGGGAGCAGTTGATGTGATAGAGAAACTCTGTGATTCTGTCATGAATAACCAGCTGGGTTGGCAGGAAAAACCAGCACGGGAGATAACGGCGTTCGAGGGCTGATGGCAGCAAAATCTGTTACTGAATTCTCCAGGCTGGATTCAGAGCTGAGTTTTACTCTGAATTTGGGGAGTGGCAATGAGTAGATGCCACGAATACAGCAAAGCTGTCAATGCCACCGTGTGACTGATAAAAATAATTCCTAGGAAGGAGTAAGGGTAAAAACAGCTACAGCCATTTAATTGGGTGGTAGATAGGGAGATGAATACTTTGGCCCAGAAATTCATGAACTGCAGATTGCTGAAAGCTGGGAGAATGTACCAGGGAATGATCACTTTGTCCTTCCCCAGGCATCCCTCACCRTCCCTGCACCTGTGCTTCACTCTTACCTTTTTTACAGCCCTGTTTCACATCCTCATTTGTGAGCTTCGGTGTCCCTTTCTCCTRTAATTATGTGGGCTGTCTCCCACGGATTCCTCTACCCATCCTCTTTCCTCTCCCTGCTATGACAGGCTGTGCCATCTACTTTCTTCTTTCACATTATAAACTCTTTTGATATATTCGAATGTTTCCCTTTCCTCTATCTGTTTCTAGTTTCCAAAGCTGTTTATGGGCTATCCACGTTATTTTCTGCATACACTGTATTTTCTTTATATGCAATATTTTGTATAAGGTTATTTTTTTAGAGTCCAGCCTTACATTTGAATGGAAAGGCAAACACCAGTTGGTTTTAAAGCCAGCTGGAGACAGGTTTCCAAAAATGTGAGAAGCACTGAGTGATGTAACAAATAATGTGGGTCAGGGATTGTCAGCTACTCCGAACCCAAAATACAACGAGTGGTGGCCCTGCTCCTTGCTGCTTGTGCATAACAAAAGGTGATTAATTAGCAGCTATTCCCATGAATTACCCATCGATAGCTCAAGGGCTGAGTGTGCCCTATTAATCCTCTCGGGGGAACATCGTGCAGGGGGGATGTGAGGGATTTTGGGAGGATTTTGGGAGCCTCCTCATTTGTTTGACGTTCCTTTTCTCCCCGGGTGAGTCACCCTCATCTCCCTGTGACTTGAGAGTTCATCCTGGGATCTCATGCCATCTTTCTGCCTTTATGAGAAGGTGTGGATGATGATCCACCCTAATGGTTTCTGTTGCTGGCTGTGGCAGCATGTTTTATGACGGGTGTGGTACATTCCCATTTTCTCTGTTGTGCATGTTCAGCCCCACCCGTGGCCACTCCCACCCTCCCACTGGGAATCGCCCACAGTAAGCTCTGTAATTACCTTTATTTGATCTGAGGAATGGATTTGGGAATCTTATTTGCACAGTCGTAAGCTGAGTATGTTAAAGAAACCAAAAAAAAAAAAAAAAAAAAA
>NW_026623394.1:1597769-1622665 GCF_030028575.1 Malurus melanocephalus
AAGGATGTGCTCAGGGATGTGCTCAGTGCAGAAACATCAGAGACACAAAAAACCAAGTTCAGGGACTGTTTAACTAAAGGTTTTTTTACGTTTTTCTTTGGAAATGTCAGACTACAATACGTGTAAACATGTAGAATTTCACCTGTTTAGAATTCTTAATGCCATTAGGCAAAGCTGCAGTGTTGACTGGAACAGATTYTCTTGGTTTTACATGGAATTAAACGGAATCAGCTCAAACTGCAGCTTGGACAYGTTTTACATGTTTACTTTGGGCTGTACAGTGTGGTTTACACAAGACTCTAACCCTCTCAGTGAAGAAAAAACAGTGTATGCAGCCAGCAATGCAGCACTGCTTCAAACATTTATTTTTTGGGTGAAATCACTGAAAAAGAAAAAAAAAAAAAATCCACCCAAACCCCAAGACTAAAGCTGCTCTGACTTCAAAAGATCAAAGGTCTTTCAGCATCCACCTACCAAGCAGTAGCTAATCCAGCAACTCACAGGAGCGCAGCTGATGGGGAGTGATGTGTTCTGCTGACACCTATTCCTAGGCATGCATGAGAAATGGTGCATATAAAGCAGGAAAGATGGAGGAACAGGTCATGGAGAATGATATTTATTCCTCACCTTCCAGTACTAGCGAGAACCTTCCTGTCCACAGAGCCACAGTGGTTTTTTTTTTTATTATTTTTTTAATTATTTTCCCAGTGGTCAATACTAGATTTTGAGTTTAAGGTTTACTGGGGAAACTGGGCTGATGGTTTGCTTTAAAGGAACTAAATATCCACTGAAATCCTGGATATAGGCAGAAAAAAAAAATCTTCGTGTGGATGAATATTTGGTTAAAATAGAAAATGGAAGAGAAAGGTTTTCWTGGGGAAGGAGGTCACTGGTGCTGGGGTGATGCTGAGATTTTGTGGGGCTTTAAACATTCACAGACAAGCTGGAAAAAGAGCTGRAAAAAGCTCCACGACAAAATTTCAGCTTGTTCTGAGCAGTTATGATGAAGATGAAGTGGGAGGAACAGCAAAAAGACATGATGAGGTTCAGTGACGGGGCATTTAACCTTGCAGGTTAAAGAGGAGTGAAAAAACATTGTTAACCAAACCAGGGCTGCAATTCTGCACCTGTGACTTGCAAACTGTGGCTGCTGTTCCTGAGATTTTCCTCGGGAATTGAGTCTTTTCCACTGCTGGAAATTAGATACTGATCTGAGACTTTGTTTTCTTTCAGGAATGGACATTTTTCCCTACCATGAGCACTGCACACTGTTTCAAACACAAAACCCCACTGAATATTTCACATTTCAGTGCCATGAATTCTCTGCAGCGTAAAAGGTGATATAATTCCAGAATTTACAGGAGCAAACATTTCTTTAGGAAAAAGGAGAGACAGAATAAAATTGGGGGTGAAAAAAAACCCCAAAACCACTCTTGTCTCCCTTCCCCCCCAAAATTACAAAGTCATTCCCACTCCAGCATCAAGTTGAGAACTCGGTTTTGTAATTTAAAATTTTGCCTTTGGAATTCCAGGGAAAGCACGAGACAGACAGGCTGAGGAATAAATGAGGGAYGGTTTGGAGATTAAAGAACCTTATGGGAAAATATGGCCTGACATTGTTTTGCAAAATGAGTAACATAGAAATATGTTAATCCTTTAGGGAGGAATAACTGCTGGGAAGGAGATGAGATACAAGAGACTTGAAATTAGGAAGACTAAAAGAAGTGAGGGAGGAAAAGAGGATTTTATATTGTGGACAAAACTAAGGTCGTGTATGAAGGCATCAAATTCCCCAGGAAGGATTTGGTTTACAGGAAAACTTAATATTTGTTGTTAATAAATAAAACTTAATATTTGCTGTTAATATAAGTACAAAGGAAATTCCTAGGGTGGGGGAAATGAGAGAAAATATGAAATAGGCACAGCTTATTGTATTATTGTAAATACATCTGTATTTACAATTATGAGATGCAAGACCAGCACGAGAGTCTGTAAAACCTTTCAGTTGTGGCCATATCATTCCTTCACAAAATTACCCTTCTCTCCCTTCTCTGCCAAATGTCCAAGGCTGGTTCTTCCCCTTTTCCCTGCTCACTTCCCAAGCACTCACACCTCTGCTACACCCACCCGTTTTCCCAATACCTAATTTATTCCTTGAGCCTATTTCTGTCTCATCAACTCCGTGCCCTCGCTGTGAGCAGCAAAAGGAACCAAGAACAGCTGTTTGGTTTTTAATTTCTCTTCRGTTTTTAATTTRATTTAATTTTATTCYTCATCTATTTTAAGTCTTTTGGTAAAATTCGTTGTGAAAGCTGTTTCTCTTAAAAGAAAAGCAAAACAGAGCTGAGTTTCTTTCCCATATTCTCTTCATTCTTGAGTGTTTGAAAACACATTGCTCAAGCCAGCATGGTTTAAATGTTTGTTGCAAAGCTTTTGCAAAATTTCTTTATCTAGKGTGGACTTTTATTAATTTTAAATTTTCCTCAGCAAAACCACAGAGGGAAAAATGCCCAAATTTATGATGTGCAGACCCTTCTTCAAGGGATACATGAACCTCTTCAGGGCTTCAATCTCTGAAGGATTTTATCAAGAGAGCAGCTAAGAAATGGAGAGCATGATGGAAGTCTTTTCCATGCTTAAAAATCTTGACTTTTTAAAATGAAAATCTGAAGCAATAACCTATTTCAAGAGCTCTGTTTGTGTTCAAAAGACCATATTTGCTTTTCTGTTTCTTAACAAATTACAAATTCAGTCTTTTTGCATGAATCCCTTCAGGGCAAGAATGTCCACTATGTTGTAATTGAGACAACAAATCTGCTTTTTTTTTATCTATCCCAAATCGTGGCTAATTAAAATATCTTCTGGCAAAGTGTGAATGAAAAAAAATAAACTAGAAAATGCAAAGGTCACGCTTGATAAGGAGGATTCAGTTCTATGATTTTGTGAACAGCTCTCATTTATAGGAAAGCAAAAAAAGAAAAAAAAGGGATTTATTTCACCACAAAACCTGAGCTAATAACACTCTTAAATAAAGGAATTTTGCAGAAACAGCAAACGTCCCTAAACCTTGTGTGCAAAAACAGTTTTGCAATAGAGTCTGAATAAACAGTCCTTGTTCTGTTGAGGGAACATTTTTTTAAATAAAAATATTGAATTGTGTACAAGACCTTGAAGCTGTGACAAAATTCTTAATAGAGATGAAAATTAGAAGCAGGAAAAAGGTTAAAATTAATTCAGAATCATATAAGTCCTGCGTTTTCCTGTATCACTGTGCAGTTTATGAAGCCAAAGAGATTCTTTCTGGGAATCTCATTCCCCCTCTAAACAGGGATTTTTTCCATTTTCTCCTTAATGTGAAAATTAACTCGATTATTGTAATGGAATCTCAAATTTTTGGGAGCAGCTGGCTCTAAAGAGGTTGAAACTACTCTCATTTCTTCTGTTAAAATATTAAATTTCAGTGATACATAAAACATAATTAACTGMTCTAAGGGGATTACCACATTAAAGGCCAAGACATAAAACTAAACCTATTACAAAAGCGATTCTGTTTTCTTATGCATAAAAAAGAATGCAAATGAAACTTTTTATAGGTGTTTGTTTTCAACACAGAAAGCACAGCTGATAAAGAATATTCATCGAGGGACTAGAAATACAGTTTTGTATTATTGCTGACGAGGTCCTCTGACATGCAATTTTCTTTTAGGAGAAAGAAACAGAATTGATATTTTAATATATATTTAGATTTTATAAACCCTCATAAATCTTTATCAAGTTTGAAAATGGCAGCAGCTCAACACTTTGACTAACAGATCTCTGTGGGTAACACAATTTTCACTCRTTCCAGTGGTTTTGCTTTCTTGGACTTTCTGAACAACTAGAGGACTAAATTTATAATATTATAGTATTTTGGCCATTGTAGAGTGATGCAAAACCAGAACAAAGTTATGGATTCAGTAGGAGAAAAAAAGATGTCAACATGGGAAAGTAGGAACCTGAACAAAGAGACTTTGTCAGTGTTTATTCATGAATTAATGAATAAATTTAAAATTAAAGAGCATGTTTTTATTTTAGACCTTTTGCATTCACATATTTACACCCTCTGATTTAATATTTTTTCCTGTCAAACCCAGCATTTTTTTTTCTTTTGAAAAAATTTTTAAAATTTAAAAAAAATCATTTTAATTGTGGCAGCTTATCAGTTGTAAAGTGGGAAATGTATTTTATAGCCAARGAGATTTGGGCTTGGGGTGAGTTTTATCTGAGTCTGTGTTACAGGAATTTTTATGTGAAGGTTTTTTTTTGTCAGTTTATCTACTCTTTGCTGTTGAAGAAGCATAAAATTCTGCTTGGAAGCAACCTCATCATTTGCCTTCTTTTTCAACATTATTTTTTTGTGGCAGAAGTTTCCTGCAGCAGATTTCACTCTATGGTCAAAAACCATTTTCATCTGTGGCTGGGAGCCTTTAGAGCAGAGTTTAAATATGTMTTTMAAAAAACTTWAAAAAAAAGTTTTTGTCTCCAATTCATACCAATATCTRCAGAACAGCAGAAAATATCAGTGGAGAAATTCAGAGTCCCAAAATTGAGGCTGGGAGGGATTTCTGGAGAAGATCTGGCCCTGCTCAGCTGGGTTTAAATGGACACAAGAACATGAAAACAGCTAAAAAATATAAAGCACGTGCCTGGTTCCTTCAGTCAGGGAAATGCAGGCTCTGTGCCTGTTCCAAACCCCGTGCATGATGTTTGGATATTAACATCTCTAATGAACCCAACACCAAACTCGCTCAACCAGGCTAAAGGAATTCTTTTGGCTTCTCTCATTTGGTTTTCTTACAGTCTTCTTTTCCTTCTCTCTCTCTAAATTAAATAATGCCAGTTGTCACTTTTCTTATTTTGATCCCTGCTGCATTTTTCTCTTTTTTCTTTTTTTTTTGGGATACTCGGTGCTGCTGGAATGCGGAGTGGGCAAGAATTGCAATTTTTATTTTATTGAGAATGCAGATGTTGGTATTGGTAGTTATGAAATAAAGATAAAAACTTGATTCTTACAAGAATCTCCCAACTTGGTTCTTATCAAACCTCAGGCAAGTAATCATAGATGCATCACATGCTTATTTTTCAGAATTTAATGTTAGATTTGATTATCCATGTTGTTAAATTTATGGACTTCACTCCTGATGCTTCCTACCTTCTCTTCCAGTGTTTACAAATTCCACATTCTCATTCTCTCTTAAATTCCACTTTGCCTTTCTTTCTCAATTAATTTTTGAGTATCTTTACATGTGGTATAATCTTCAATTCCTGTATATCTGATCTTTTACTATTTTTGTTAAATATATTTGTTAAAATAGCTTTTTTTCTGTGGGGCTTTCAACACTGAGGAATGTCATCATTTTAAACCAAATTTCGTAGCCTCTTCTGCAGTCCTGTTGAGCCTTTCTGCACATTGGTGCATGGATAAATCYGACTTATTTTGCCTGTTCAAAACAGTTTCCTGTTCTGTTTTTGTAGATTCAGAGATGGAAAAGAGAGGAAAAATTATGCTGGATTTTAGCTGCTCAGTTTGCTGAACACTGAGCTGCAGGGCACTCTCACCTCTGTGAGGATGGGCAAAAATCTTTTTTTTCTTTGAAGAATTCTAGAGTGTTTTAATCATTGAATGGTTTTTTTTGTGAAGCAGAGAGCTTTTCCATGTGACTACAGGTCTTTTCTGCTGTGTGCTGGGCATTAAATATATATATATCCATGAACATTAAATTTCCACAGATTTAAATAAGTGGTATTATTTCTCAAAACCACATAAGACTGTAGATTATCCCCCCTTAAAAAACTACTTTGCATGAGTGGCTAATCTTGGAAAAGTTGGTCCTGGTTTGTAATTTTTCAGTGCTTTGAAAGGTTCTTATAAAAGATGTTGGGCAACAACACTGGTTGCATGTTCCCAAAACAGAATCCRGGTGTCACAAAGCTGACCCCAAATCCATGGGCTGGAACAGGTGCTCTCTAGACACTCTGCATTTCAAAGAAAAAAAAAAAAAAACCCATCCCAAATCTATTCCTGGGTGGAAAAGTAGGGCAAACATTAATTACTGACCTTAAAGCACAGTGGAAAACTAACGGGGCATTGCCAAGTCAGAGGATGAGAAATTGTGGAATATTAATGATGTTTGCCTGTGATCTCATCYGTGGAAGAATACCTGTGTTCTCACCTCCCAGAGGACAGGGCTGAGGCTTTTTGAGGTCTCCAGGTTCAGTGGCCCCAATTAATTTCGTGCTGGTGAATTTTAGAGAATCAGCTGAAATTACTGCAAAGCTGCAGGTCTGAAGGTACGAGTGGATTCACCAGACTGAAAGGAGGAAAATCACTCCCTGTCCTCAAATTAGAAAGGGTGAGGTGGCAGATTTAGCTTGAACTCACAGAAAAGGAAAAAATTTTAAGCCCTCCAAAGTAAGGATGGGAAAAAAAAGAGGAAAAACTGGAAGCTGTTATGGATTTGCTAAGGAGGAATTGTCCTGCCAGTGGAGTTTCCCTGGATTTTGGCTTTGCAAGGAGAGAACAATGCAGATTATACAGTTGGGTATTAGAGAGGCTTCTCTGCTGCTGCCTGGGATGTTCTCATAGGCAAGCTAAGAAAAGGTATTTGAGATAAAAATCCAGCTGAGAGAGGAGGTAAAGCTGGGTGGAAAAGAGAATTAGGGGTKGTTAGTGACTGGCTGCTGTCAGAATGAAATGGTGTTTGGCAAGGATTTCTTCAAGAGCTTGACACTAGCTGGTATTTTCACTAATCACTCGAGTGAAAGGCTGCAGAGAGGAGCTCTAATCAAACTTGGAGACATCTGGAGGCTTTGCCTATGTATGTGGAGGGCAGGATTAATATTCAAAAGGAGCCAGAGAAAATGATCTGAAGAAAGCAAAATGCAGCTTGGTAGTAACTGAGCTTGGCATCCAGGCAGGAATAACAAACCCTGCAGCCAGAGAGGGAGGAGAAGGGACAAGGCAGAAATTCTGCAGGGTTTTGAGGTTTTAAAGGGTTCCAGGCTGAGCCCAAATCAGCCACAATCATCGTGGCATAATGGARCAGGGTGTAGGTGCTGGCAGAAATGTGTTCTGTGAGACCTGGGAAGGCAAATCCTCGTGGTCAGATGTCAGCTGAAGGTTTGGGATTTTGGTCACTGCGTTTCAAAGCRCTGCCTTCCAGTTTGAAGTCCATAGAAGAGAAAGGACAATGGTCAGAGCCCTGGAAATTCTGGCTTATGAGGAAAGACTGACAGAATTAAGGTGGTTTAGTCTAGAAGAGAATTTATACTGAAGGAYATTCCAGCTCTTTTTTCCCTCCCCTTTTACTCGCTCTTCACAGCAGCTCGGGAGGACACTGCCTCGCTGTTTAATTATTCCAGCTGGGAAAATAGTAAATTATTTCCTTCTATGAATTACTTGCATTCCTGGGAGAACAGGTTCCTGTCTAATATTTCTGGCATCCTACCATTTGCCCACAGAGGGGAATGTTGCAGGGACCTGTCCTGGCAGGTCTGTTGAACCAGCAGTTAAGAGTTTGCAGGGCAGGGATACCTGCCCATTCCAGGAGTAAAGCACGGGATAGGTGTGGAAGTTGTAAGCTGACACTGGATGAGCTCCTTTGAGAGGCTCTAACAAACTGGTGAGGCAGCAGTACAGAGGGAAACAAATTGGGTTGAAATGACAGCATGTTCAGCTTCATTACATGACTCTGATGGYGATGGAACCTCACCCTCCTGAGCTTCATTCATTTCTGAGCACTTCACCGGCAGGGAGATAATAACGCTCTGGATTGCAGTCTCATCCAAGCATCTTAAAAATGATTTTACATCTGTTTACYGAGCCTCAAAAGGCACTGCTGGGATTTGTGAAGGCTCCAYGGGGATCACTTTGTGCTAACCACAYGTTTAGCAGCTCCCTCCAGTCCYCAGCAGCATTCAGCAGGGCCCAGAGAATGAATTTTCATTTGAAAATGTGGGGAATTTAGGTAAAAAGGCACATAATGGCCTTATGTATCATTATTCTGTTTATAGAATGCAAAAAGAGAAACCAAACCAGATGTCTCTAAGCCCTTGCATGCTGAATAAAATAAAGGATAATATATTCTGTCACAGYTGTTTGGAATATGGATGGGGCTYGGAGCAGCCTGGTCTAGTGGAAGGTGTCCCTGCCCATGGAACAAGATGAGCTTTAAGGTSCCTTCCAATCCAAACCATTCTGTGATTTTATGGTTCTGTGTGGGCTCTTCTAATTGCTGTTTGAAGGAAGAATAGTGACATATAGTCCCCTGGGGAATGGGGACAGGTTTTTTTTGCAAAAGAGTGGAGTTTTTTGGCAAAAAACTCAGCAAAAACAGAGCTCTGGGTTGTAGCCAGGGGATTCAACTTCTTAGCATGGTGGAAACAACCACTGTCAGTTATCTCAGGAGATTTTGGGTGCACAAGATGGGCGAAAAAAAAACAAACCCAAAATGGGCAGTATTGTCCAGGACTTCACTGATTTTAAAATACAATGGCAAAAATCCCAAAATGTTTGTCTGAGGGGTGAGGAGGCAGCTGGGAAAGTAGCAGAGGATGTGTTAATGAAGGCACTACTTGGATTTATGTCTGAAATGCAACAGAAGAGTCAATTTTTGCTCTAATCCTATTGGAAGTGGCCAAATGTCCCYGATCAATAGGACTGGCCAAGATTTTGCTTTTTGTTTCCAATCCAAGCAGCATCTTCTGGTTGGCAGCACATGAGGGCATCGATCCCAGAGTGGCTCAGGAGGGAGAGCAGAGTTCTGATCCTGACCCAGGGATCCATGGAATAATTYRGGTTGGAATGGACCTTAAACCCTTAAACTTTCCACTGAAGCAGGTTGGGATTTTCTCAGGGCATCTCAGCCTCTCTCAGCCTTGCAGAGCTGTGAAAATTCCCACCCTGCTTCCAAATATTAACAACCAGAAGTATTCCTTGGGTAGAGTCACAGAGGCAGAAGAGGAGGATGTGATTTGTAGCTCTCTCCTAATCTTTGTTATCTCCCTAATTAATCTCTTTGCCTTTGGAGCTAATGATTTTTGGGGTGCAGGAGAGCAGAGAGGTGTGTTCGACCCACATTTCAGAGCGGGGGCTGTCTGAGGAGCAAGGAAGGGCAAGGCCAGCACCAACAAATCCTCTCTGCTGGGAATCATCCACATTTCCACAATTCCCTATTTCCCCATTTACGCATTTCCACATTTCCACATTTCCATGTTCCCATTTCCACATTTCCACATTTCCATGTTCCCATTTCCACATTTCCACATTTCCATGTTCCCATTTCCCCATTTCCACATTTCCTATTTTTCCCCTTCCCCATTTCCCCCTTTCCACATTTCCACATTTCCACATTTCCACATTTCCACGTTTCCACGTTTCCTATTTCCCCCTTTCCACATTTCCCCATTTCCCCATTTTCCCCTTTCCATATTTCCACATTTCCCCATTTCCATGTTCCCATTTCTGCATTTCCCCATTTCTGCATTTCCACATTTCCCCATTTCCATGTTCCACATTTCCACATTTCCCCATTTCCATGTTCCCATTTCTGCATTTCCCCCTTTCCACATTTCCCCATTTCCCCATTTCCACGTTTCCACATTTCCCCATTTCCCCATTTCCCCATTTCCATGTTCCCATTTCTGCATTTCCCCATTCCCACATTTCCCCATTTCCTGTGGCTTATGGACACAGACCCCCCCAGCTGTGGCTTCACCTGTGCCACATCCAAAACAACTTTTCCTGATTTTCCAACACTCCAGAGCTCCTGCAGGAGCCAGGCTGGAGCGCTTTGCATGTGTAATTGTTTGGTTTGCAAGCAGGACAGAGCAGCACATGTAAAAATCCTTCATTATGCAACTCAGTGCTTTGAGTGCCTGCTCTTTAAAGGGTAAAGACATGTGGGGTTCTTTTAATTTTTTGTTTTTTATTTTGTTTGGGTTTATTTGCAATTTTATTCCTTTTAAAATTTACTGCATGGACTAACACAGAACTTCTGCCTTCCAATCCGTCTGTGGCCACTTTGGGCTGTAACCAAAGGATCATTTTGGTTTTAACATAAATCAATTATCAATTTTTTTTTGCTTATTTGCAAAAAATTGCAATTTTCTTTTGCTTATTTGCCCTCAATTTGCAATATTTTTTCTGTTTCAGATTTTTTTGGAGGCCTCATCACTCCCTCCCTGTCCTTGGTCATTTACCAGCCYATGAAATCAGGTTATGGGAGTGATTTCATGCTTGAAAGTAGTTCTGCATGACACCACTTCTTGTGTTAAATATCTGTAGTTTTGTGGCCAGAAATATTAGAATATTGTTGTTGTGGTTAATGTTTAATTTCCAGAAATCTTAAACAATTACATTTAAAAAAAAATTTCTGTTTACAACGTAGATGCTCTGCAATAGCATTGAAAAGATATTTAAAAATTATTTTTAAATATATTTTTCTCGTTATCCTCTGTACCTGAGCTGCCAACTATTGTCCTAAAAAAGGAAAGCTTGTTGTCACCAGGATTAGAAGGACTTTACTTCGTGTAGGTGGATCTTCCCTCTCCCTACACTTTCCTCCTGCAGTAATAACAATGTTTTATGTGTTCCTGGCAGGTTCCCGTGCTGCACCTACCACAGTGGCATTTCACAGATATTTCCATTTGCTCCCCAGAGTACTGAGCTGACTCCTGGCACGTGGCTSCAGTAACATCCAGGAATTCAGCAATATCCCACCAGAATCTGTGCTCACGTACAAGGCAGGTCTTTCTCACACTCTGTTTTTACATTTGAAGCTCAGATTATTTCATTTACATTAATTCTACTCCTGCCAGCGCCCATCTCCCCTCACCAGGATCAAAAATCTGCTTTAATTGTGTATTTTGGCTTCATATATCATACCTGGCTGACAGAAAACCTCAAAATCCTTTCCTCCTTCAGAAATATACTCAAGATATCCAACTTTTTTTTTCTTTTATGCCCAAAATTAATTGTTAACAAAATATCTACAATTTCAGCCTAAAACTCATCCAGTTCAGCATAGCCCATGTAGTACTCAAATTAAAAAAATATGATCCTGATAAACCAAATCAAAACATTTMTAGAATAAAATCCAATTCCCCAAGATTTAATCTGCTGTTCAGTAAGGCAGGAGGGTCAAGAGTTGAATGACAGACGGTTGTTATTTATAGGTTTGATAATTATTGTGTTTGTAACACAAACAGTCCCTTTCTCATTGGAAATCCAACAGTCTGAAACTAAAAAGTGAAAAGAAAATTACATATTTCCCCTGCATGTTAAGAAATAAGAAATAAGTTTCTATTTGCAGCACTCATATTCAGTCTTTCCCGCAYTTAACACGTCCTGGCTTCTCTCTGGATGTCATTTCAGTCACCTTTCCATACAGGAATAAATCTAAACAAAGTTCTCATCCTCTACTACGAAACACATGAGGCAGAAGAACCAGATTTAAAGCAGCAGTAAAAACAAGCTTGGTTACAAAAATACAGAACTTCCCAAAGTTTTGATTCACCACTGGAAAAAGTTTGATACAAATCTCTTCAGAATAGGTGAGACATGAGGTTTCCTATATTTTTTTCACAAATGCTTTTCTTGGGTTGTTGTTTCATTCCCCTCTTTGGTTTTTTTTTTCTTTTTTACACTTCCAGCTTTCTTTACAATTATGGAGCAGAAGAATTTGCTTTAGCTGCACCCTACACAAGAAAAAAGATCTCTTTTCCTTTGGGAAGTCACCTCCAATCTTCCTTTCCTCCCAGTGCCAATGGATCCATGATCTTACCTGGTGTTTCCTTGGCTCCTTCTCCTTCTCCTCCGCGCTGGTGGCTGATAAATACCTACAGCAGGCRCCGAGGAACGGGATGGAGGTGCTGACCTTCCCCTTCCCTCAGCCTGGAGTTCTTCAAAGTCAGCCCCAGGGACTTCACATTAAATAGAGGAGCCAAGGCAGGAGAGCTCTGCTCCCCCTTCCGTTTGGCTTTCACGGCTCACTTCTAAAAAACCTGCACGGAGCTGTCAGAGGTTTCCTCTTACCTTTCTAGCGAAGCACAACGGCGTGGTGCTGCTCCAGGACAGGATTAGGTCATTCAAACAGCCCTGCAGAGAGAGGGGAGGCTCAGAGGTACGGAGGCTCCAAAGGCTGGAAAGATCTGATCTTACATCAGGTGAGAGAAGGCAGCTGGCTGGGCAAGCCAATAATTATGATATCAGCTCTTGCTCGCCTCAGGCAGTCCTGCATTTAATAAGAATACAAATATGACTAAGCTGCATTTTTTTTTTTTCTTCCCCTTGTTCTCTTGGTAATTCTTCAGAGAAGTTGGGCAGGTAYTGAGCTCTAACTGTCTGCAAAGGGAGCGCTCCTTCTCCACCTCTCTGTTTTCCTTTGGATTTAAAATACCCATCTGTTACCGTGTTTTGCAAGCCTATTATCCACCTGTGGTTATTAAAAACACTCTTTCCTGGCATGGAGTTTGCCAGAGGATCCCAAAGCCTCCAGCTCCCAGAAATAAGTGCCTTTCTTGCATTTATTCACCCTGATCTCAGCATGGAAAGGAGCCGTGGCTCCACGTTGGAATGTCAAAACATCTTGCACTGTTTAAGGCATCGGGGGAACACTACAAAACCAGCACACTCGAGACTTTATTCCTTCCCAAAACCAGAGTTCCTTAGCACAGCCATAAAACCAGGACTCAATCAGAGGAGGGGGTTATTGTGGGGCACAGATATATTTATGTGGAGAATTTTTTTTTTTTTTTTGTAGGGAGGAACAGGAATTGAAATGTGCAGTTGCAGGAGCGTGTGTTCCTGCTGCCCTTGCCTGGCTTTGGGCACACTCTCCAGTCCCCTGATCACACCTACTGTAATAACACTCACCTACCTCATAGGGTGTTGTGGGGATTAATTAATGTTTGTAAAGYGCTTTGAAGATGAAAAGGCCTGAATGGGTGCTAAATATAATTATCGTCATTCCACAAAACAGTAGAAACATCTCTGTGGCCCCCAGGTCATTGTATAGGTACACCCATGTTTATCTCCCACGATTATGGTTAGATACTCAACAAGGTATTGAAACTTTGATAAAAATTCCCTCTCTGCTCTGGAGGATGTATTTAAATTCATGCTAAGTTCATGCTATTCATGAGGTGTTTTTTTTTTGTGACAGCTGTTGGAGTATATTTGACACTGATTTGGGACAGAAAATCTCTGCCAGGGCATCCACATGCCACAAAAACAGGAGGAGGCAAATCCACGTTTTCACCTGTGATGAATTATTTCCTACCAGGAGTTTGCCAGTTTGATTTTATTAAATCTATCAGAGACTTCTGACAGTAGAAATGAGGACTTTGTTCAATTAATCTGCTGGATCTTGTGGAGATGTGGGCATGGARTGTTGGTGGATGAATTCTTCCCTGTCTGGAAGATCCCAAAGATAACTCTGGGTAATGACTTGTCTTTTCCAAGGACTTTCACGTTTGATGTTCCTCAGAGTTACATGTCTCAGGCTGGCAGGGAAGGTTCTGAGATGGCTGGGACTGCACTCCACATCTTTCTTTAATTATTCCCAGATTCTGCGCTGCCTTTAATTCCTGATTCTCCCCGTGATGGCTGGGTCAGACAAATCCGAGATGGTTTTTGTGTCAGTCAGAGCACAGAACCAAAGTCAGGCTGTCTCCCCAGGTTCTTGGGGTGCAGCTGCTGCAGCCAGGCTGTTTCTGGTCCCTCTGTCCTGCATGTTTTTGCACCACCTCGGTGGGTGTGTTTGCTTGAGCTGCACTCACAGGTCGATCACAGCGCAGAGATAAGAGCCTGAATGAAAGTGAACCACAGACTGGAGAGCGTTATCTCCTCTTTCCCGGGATAACTATCAGGAGGAAATACCTAGAGGAAAGCAGGGTGGCAGAATTTGCTGCAGATTTTGCTGTCTCTCACCAAAGTGTGTCACAGCCTTGGGCCAACACCCGTTTTTGTGGATGTAAAGAAACACAGCCCACCCAACAACGCTGCTTCATGAAGTCTCTCCTTTTGAGTGGCAAAAAGAGTTTTGTGGCATTTAAAGTCAGTATTYTCTTTCTCCTCACAGAGTTTTGTTTAAAATAGTTTGTTCTGCAGGAGGTGAAGCCAAAGAACAGGAGAGATCGAGATGTTTGCATCAGAACAACCTTGGTTTTGTCAGATCCAGACTAAACTACTGTAATGTGATAACTTTATATCTCTCCTTGGTCTGGGAGAGATAAAAAAAAAGTGAAGTCTGAGTTGTTGATTTGTTGTACTGGCAGCTATGCTAAACTGTTAAATTCTGTTCCCTAATCTGATATTTAATTTTGAGGGGGGGGGAAAGAATTAAAATTTGCAGCCATCAAAGYTGCAAAGTAAATATTCAACATGCGAGTCAGTGGAACCAATTCAGTGGTGTCTGGCTGTGTCTTTTGTCTGAGGTGACAATGTCAGCAGGTAGAAAGAGTTCCTTTCTTCTTCCATGAGGGCTCAGCTGCCCAGTGAACGTGACCAAAGTGGGAGGATTGTTTGGTTCTTCCTTGCAGGAAGCACTGGGGAAGGAAGAGAAATGACAGCCTGAGTGACCTGGTGTGGGGTTTTTGGGGTATGTCCAGAATGAGCAGCTCAGRATCCTTTTCCCTGTTTATTTCCCTGTTTGTTTCCCTCATTTAGGGGGAGTCATCCTGCAGGATCTGCTTCCTGTAGTGCTGCCTTTTGKCATCCTGGGAATATGGAGTCACTGGAAGTTGGAAAAATGTTGTTATCCTCGTTTTCCACAGTTGGATTTGTGTCTCAAAAGTTTTCCCTGGGCTGGTGCTTTCCAAAGGAGATGGATAAGCTGAGCTCAAAGCTGTGAATGACAGTTTGTGTGCAATTTGGAACGTTTGATCCATTTTAACATTAAATATTCTACAATTTCTTCACAAGGAAAGGCACTGCTGACCTCATTATAAACCCCTTCTGCTATTTATCCAATYTATGATAGGCAAGAACAGTCTTGTTGATCTGGAAATTTGTCAGCGAGGAGCTCTCCCTATGAACTTCACTCTTTGCCCAGCCAAGGCATAAATTAATCCCTTTGATTAAATATTCCTACTTAATTTAGCAGCGGGATAATTGCTCATTTTTAATACATTGTTTATATTTTATCATGCAGTGATGGCAGCACCATTCGTTATCATAAAYAGCTTTGTAGGCTCACAATTTTTGAATCCTAACATTTGGATGATAAGCTCACAAAGTGACTTTAGACGTAATCTAACCAGCTATTCTGCCACCATTAAATAGGAAAAGTGGCCCAGCATCTCTCCCTTGGGATCACCCGAGGGAAGACACACCTGGGTGTAACTTTAACCGTCTGCTGGGCTGCCTTTAAATAGTAGTCAGGGCTTGCTTTTTATCTTCTGAGATATCCCTAGGGAATACACACCTTGGTTTAACCTACATACGCTTCAGTCCATTCCTGCCCCTCAGAAGTGATCACAAGTGCATTTATCTGTCAGTTTTATGTGTTTAGAAAAGCACATTGGTTAAAGGGAACTTGGCAATGCCAGYGTTCCAGATATTTCACTGAATYGAGGGTGGTTTGGGCTGGAAGGGAYCTTAAAACCCATCCTGTCCYGCARTCTTCCACTRAACCAGGCTSTTCCAACCTGGATTTGAGCAATTCCAGGGATTTAAGAGAGTATAAWTCTCATCCCCTCTTCTTTTGGCAAAATACATCTGTTTTTGCCCAGATGTTATGGAGTATATTACATATTGTTATTTTTTATGAAGGATCTGCAAGCTGGAAGAGTGAACGATAAAATTCACCAGGGAGCTCTGAATTGCAGCCTCCAAGCCTGGCACTCCCATAAAATGCTCTTTTGTTGGCATTTGCAGAACTTTCTGTTTGCTAATTGTTCGATGTGAAATTAAAACACAAAGAGCCGTCATTACACACGAAATATCATTTCCCGGCCGGTGATTTTGCCTTGCCCATAAAACCCAGCATGAGGAGCAATGTGGCAGCCAGKGCAAGGTGTTATTTTGTTATTTTAGCAATGAGGGTGAGCTCCAGACATGGTGTTAGACTTGACTGTGTGCCTTTTGTGCTCCAGGTGAAATTCAGGAGGGTGATCTGGACCTGTGGTGCAGCCATTGTGTCACCAGCACTGGGTTTTGGTTTGCCTTTTTGACAACACCGCTGCTCGTGTGCAGCTGTCAATGCAGCAGGGAGATAATTAATTGGAGAGAGAGAGATTGGGCTAATAATTGGGAGTAATAATCTCTGATTGCCCTCACGGGTTTATTTTGTCTGGTGGTTAATTATTTGGTCCTTATGACTATCAGGATCCTGCATMGTTCCGGGGTAGATCTGGATCTAGGTGGACGTGGATCCTTCTCCTGTCCTCGGGGAGGAATTCCCATCCCTCCTTGGAGCTGATCACTGTAGAAATACAAAATTCCAGACCTCAGACTCAGGTTGGAATGCCCTGTGACAGATCAYAAACCTCCTTCTCTCCTCACAGAAYGTAATTAGCGAGGAGCTGGCAGCATTCTGTCAACTTTCCCTTTTCTGTTGACACTGCACTTCAGAAAAAAGCCTTTTGTGATTTTTTTTCCCTTTATATTTTTTTTTTGTTGCGAGGTTAACAGAAAGGGAGCAGGCTTTCCTAGCCTGCAGCTGCTGGCTGAGTGGTAGCTTGGCAGGCTCTCTTTGTTTGTTTGGTCTCATGGCTTCTGCATTTTTGGCTGCCAGGCTGTTTCCAACATCACAGAGCTGCACAGAGCAAGGCTGTCGGGGGAGTTTTGGTGCCATGGCATGAAAAGGAGAAAGCCAACCTCACATCAGCTTCCAGAGCWCGGGAATTTGATSAATGTCAAAGTCAGGGATGCAGAASAATGTGGTCAGTGTGACAACAAAATGATGGAACCCCAACAACAGTGCTGGTATTGGGAGAGGGAGAGGTTGATCCTCTGTCTCATCACTTCCAGGCTCCCCTATCTGAGCAGGACTTTCACAAGGTCAGAGCACAGGAGATTCTAAGGAGAATGCTGCTGCCTCCTGCTTTTGAGGCCCTGAGGGACTGTGGCAGTTTGGAGAACATGTGGATCTCCACTGGAGACCTTTGAACCGCAGGAGTGTCCCCAGCCCCATCCTGTCACACTCATGATGCTGAATAGCACTGCAGGTTTGGCCACTCGGGCATGAGCAGGAAAAGATCACTCATCCATGACTTCATCCWCTTGCTTCTGAGGCCTGCTTTTTAATTTTCTTTTCATTTTTATTTTAGGCCGAGTGGTGATTTCAGAGGTGTTGAATAACCCACACCTTCTCCCAATAATGTGCAGCTTTTAGTTCTTGGGGCTTTTTTTTTTTGTCTGTTCCTCCTTGTTGATGTCCTACTGCTGCAGCATCATTTCTGGAGCTGTGGCAGAGCTCAGGATGAGAATTAATTTGTGAATAAGATGTTGTTTTGKGGTTCAAATGGAAATGTTTGCAATTCACAGCACTCCAAGATGGAACACAGGGTGCTCTTGCACTGTTCCTTTACAGCAGCTGAAGAGAATCTTGTTTGAACTTTGGAATGTTTCTCCACATCCTCAGCTTGCAGAACCTCCTAAATCCCTTTCAAAAAATGTATGAATTTAGGAATACTGATCTGGACTTTCCCTTGCTCAATGTATTTTCTGTAGAAGTAGGGGGAACCCTTCAGCTAGAGATAAAACACTAAAACCTTCTTGGTACCACAACCTTTAACCAAGTTTCTCTCCAGTTAGTGACATRATTGGTTCTAAACAGGATGATTAATATTTAGCCAGCCAGAAGACAGCTAACAGTGYTTTACTCCTGCCAGAGGCTTAGACTAGCACATGATTATCTTCTTATAACTGGCTTGGCAGAAACGTGTGTGTGTGTGTTGGTTTGGTGTTTCTTTTCTTTTCTTTTTCTTTTCTTTTTTTTTTTTTAGCCCCTTAACCATGTCTAATAACCAGAACAACTGGTCTGTCTTCTTTCTTTCTTGGAGTGTGCTTGGATGTTCCTGACTGCAGCGCTCCACGAGCAGCCTGTGCCAACACATGCACGCCCTTTTCGTGTTTCTCCACTTGCAGAGGATTTGGGGGAATGTTTTTCCCAAGCTTTCCAAAGTATCAATGGGARAAATTCTGACGCATCGTCAGAGCTGCGCTGTGTTGCAGAAAAACTGGTTTGGGARTACAASTYGAATTCAGTCCTTGAGTTACAGAGAACCTGGATGGTTTGGGTTGGAAGAGACCTTAAAAATCATCTCATTCCAAGCCTTACCCAAACACTAAACCAGGCTGAAATGGGATTTTTTTTTTTTTATTTTTTTTTAATTTTTTTTTTTGAGCTTGTAAAGAGAATACGGTTATATCTGCAGGATTTATAGGTAAAACTGGCAGGTGTGGGGTCATCACCTCTCCAAGGTGTTCTCTCAAATCCTACCAGCCTGGTTTTGAAATAGAGAGGAAAATTGGGATGGGCTGAGCTGGGATATTAAAAAGGACTGACACATTTTGGGGTTTCCTAAGCGATTATGATGGAAAAGCAGCCTGGGATGAATAATTTGACACAGACTAGAGCAGTGGCTGGATTTGGGGGAGCAAGCAGCATGTTCAGCAGGAAGGTTGTGGAGTTGTAGCTGGCTATAGTCAGGTTCTGAGCTGATCTCCCAGCTCCTGGACTTTGGAACCATCAGAATTCCCAGCTTCTCCCCATCCTGCACAAACCATTTTCCCATCTTGCTTGGACCACCCTCCCTTCATCTTCACCTTCACACCCAATAGTGRAAAACACCAAAACCCTGAAATCATCCCGGAGGTATTATCTTAGAAACGAGCAAATGATTCAATGAAAGAAGGAGTGAATCATGTAAATACCCGGAGTGTTGTACCTCAGCAATGTCCCTCCCTTCTGAGTACAAAGCAAAGAACAAAAGCAGGCTGCTGCCTGGCATGGGCCCCTCCTAGATGACTTGCTGGGACTGTGAAATCATCAGAAGCCTCAGAAAGAAGTGCTTAGGCAGCGTTTATGGCTTGATTTTCTTCTCTCCAGTCCTCTGAGAGTGCAGAAACGGTCGCTGTGTTCTCTTGCTTGTAGTCCAGAACACGCATGAGGAAGGCAAATATTTAATGTGCACACATTTYTGGATGGCTTTTACATTTTAGAGGCTGGCAATGGATTTTTAGAGCTAAAAATCATTGCATGGAAGATAGGGCATAAACATTATAAGGTTGTGAAAATACAAAACCACGTTTTTATTGCCGAGGATGATTTTTAAACACGCTCTTGGAAAACAGGCAACGTGAAATTTTGTGGTTTGTTCAAATGGAGAGTTATGATGGGAGGTAAAAATCCCGAACAGGTCATTATTGCCCATCTGGCAGACAAACCAAGATTGCTTCAGCACTTAGAGGAGCTTCAGTGAGAATGAAATATTGATCTCAGATTGCCAGATTGAAAATTAAGTGTCCGAGATACAAGAGTCAGAGTAACCCACTTTGGAAGGTGTTCAGCRCGAAGTGTGTTGTGAAAGATCCTAATTATTTCATGAAAAATCATCGTACAAAAGATGAAAAGGCTTAAGGAGGATAAAAAGGAAGTAATTGCCACCCTGAGGTTTTCATTCTGAATTCAGTTTAAAATGTTTCATCTTAATTTTGAGTTCATGTGATTCTCCAAAGGCTCTGGTCTGTGAAGCTCCATAGGAGGCAACAGGAKCAGTTCTCCCCCATCTCCAACTCTCTCTTAGTCCTGAATTTTTAATGGTTTATTCAGTAAAATGGGAACACTCTGCAGCTACTCCACATTGCTCAAATGTCTTTGTCAGTGGGTTTTTTTTTCCCTTTCTCACTGCCCTCCTCTGTTGTTTTTCTGCACTGTGTGCTTTTCACTCCAGCTCTTGTGACATCAGTGGCCAATGTCTGTGAGGAATTGCCCGGGGCCAGTGTGACTTTCAAAGGATAAGACAATTTGTTCCCTTGCCAATGAACAGTTTATTACATTTCTAATTATTGTTATTAGTCTGGCAGGTGGTGCCATGCATGATATTTTTACAACTGCCAAAGATGCAGGCGCTTCTTTCATGATGAAAAAATAACCTGAGTAAGATTTAAAGGAAAACCAGGTGCTCTGCTGTTGTATGGGTTGGATAATTCTTTGCACTCTTGTGGTCTACACGGCACCTGGGTGTTTTTAAATCTTAAATTGAAACATCCTGACTCCTGAAAGATTTTGTTGTGAGACAATTGTAATTAGAGTGYGCTAGAGTTAGATATGGAGGTTTCTCTCCCTCCCTCTCGAGTTCTTTCCTCTAATCTTTATTACTCTACTTGTTGTGCAAATTAGAGACTCGTCATATTTATAAACTAACTCAGAGTTCACGTTAATCACTGCCTAAGAATAATAAATACCCCTTTCCCAATGAARATCTGAGCTCCTAAACTTGACTTTCTCTGCTCCGTGGGGTTGAATGCAGTMAGATTAAAGAAATAAAAATGATATMAATMCTCTGTGCTGGTGCAATGCCATAAAATCCCTCTGAGCAGCCCAGTCCAGCTCCACCCACTGCTACCTGGGCAGAAGAGTTTATAAAACCCTGAGCAACCTGTTCCAGTGAAAGGTGTCTCTGCTCATGGCAGGGGGTTGGAACAAGATCATYTTTTATAGTTTCAACCCAAATAATTTCATGATTCCATGATAAATCGTTCATTCATGACTTTTGTGCTGTCCTGGTACTGTGTGGCAAAATAAACTTYCTTAAAAGAGTTTCACATTATTATCCAGTAAATCCTGGATGATTTCGTGTCACACTGTCACTRAAGAGAAGAAGTGAATTCAAGAGCAATAGAGAAATAAATTTGATTTATTCATGGCCAGCACCGATGATTTTACTATCCCAAATCAGAAGAGCCAAAGTCCAGCTGGAACTTAACCTGGCCACTGTWAAGACAATAAAACTGCTCCTATAAACACATCAGTAAAAAAGGAAGAGAGAAGGAGAATCTSCATCCTTTATTGGATGTAGAGGGAAGCACAGTGACAACAGATGAGGAAGAGCCTGGATCCAGCCAGGGACACGAAGGGAGAGATGGAAATGCTCCCAGAGCCACTTTCCATCATTCACCAGCAGCTTTGGAGGTGAGCAAACGTGACAGCCACCTCCARGGAGGATCTGAAGGGGAATCAGGGAATGGYAGGGCTGCCAGGCTGACCTCAGGGCCAGCCTCAGGTGGAGCAGACCCTCTGGAATGTCACCACATGGGACAGCAGGGTGATCCTGCACATTTGGCACAGGGCCACCACAGGCAGGTCCTGCCTGACCAACCTGATCTCCTCCTGTCCACGGTCAGTGGGTGAGGGAGAGGCTGGGGTGAGACTTCCTGAGCTTTAGGAAAGGCTTGGACACCACTTCCCACAGGATTCTCCCGGGGAAAATGCCTTGGATGGGTGCACTGCTGGTAAAACACTGGCTGGAGCCCAGGGAATGGTGGTGGATGGAATTCCACACCCAGCTGGGGCTGCTCACCAGTGGTCACCCAATGGTCACCAGTGGTCACCCAGTGGTCACCCAGTGGTCACCCAGTGGTCACCCAGTGGTCACCCAGTGGTCACCCAGTGGTGCTCAGAGCTGGGGCCAGTCCAGTTTCGTATCTTCATCAGTGGTCTGGAGGAAGGGATGGGTGCAGCCTCAGGAAGATCAGATCTCAGGAAAAACACCTGGAAATGTCATCAGTGGTGGAGTCCCCATCCCTGGGGGGTTTGAAATGTGTGGATGTGGCACTTGGGGACGTGGGTTAGTGGTGGCTTTGGCAGTGCTGGGTTAATGGTTGGGGTCCATGATCCTAAAGATCTTTGCCARCCTAAACAATTCCATGATTCCATGGCTGGTCCCACACAATCAGCATTGCTGTAGGAGATGTCATGTTTTTGCTCACATGCCTGTGAAGCAACATTTTCTGTCATTCTCATGATACAAGGAAATTTATTATGATATAAACTTAATTTATTTATTCTTTCTTTATTTTTTTTTCTTTATTCTTATTCTGTATATGCCCCTTCTTTATTTATTTAATCTTTATTTATTTATTCTTCTCATTCACAGAAATGTCATTCTCATGATGCAAAGAAATTTATTATTACATAAACTTAATTTATTCTCTATTTATTTATTCTTTATTTATGTATTCTTTAGTCTTAATTTATTTTGTATGTGTCCCTATTTATTTATTTATTCTTTATTTATTCTTTCTTTCTTTATTCTTCTCATTCACAGAAGTGTCATTCTCATGATACAGAGAAATTTATTATGACATAAACTTAATTTATTCTCTATTTATTTATTCTTTATTTATTTATTCTTTATTCTTTATTCTTAATTTATTCTGCATATGCCCCTATTTATTTATTTATTTACTTATTTATTTATTTTTATGTATTTTTTTTTTATGTATTTATTCTTTATTTATTTATTCTTTATTCTTAATTTATTCTGTATATGTCCTTCTTTCTTTCTTTCTTTCTTTCTTTCTTTCTTTCTTTCTTTCTTTCTTTCTTTCTTTCTTTCTTTCTTTCTTTCTGTATTCTTTATGTATTTATCCTTTATTTATTTATTCTTTAAATTATTCTGTATGTGCCCTTCTTTTCTTCTCCATTTGCCCAGGAATTATCAAACAATCGGTAAAGCCAGGCACACAAATTTGCTGCAATTAATGCAAATTTTGTTTTGTACTTGATTTTACTGKATTATACTTTAGTTTTAGGGGGCAAAGAGATGGGACACCCTTCATCTCTGTCCCCTACCTCCATGTTTTATTGTGACAAATTTCCTTAATGCCACATTTACATCCTATAAAAATACAACATAAACTGGCAGCGCTATAAAATTAAGTATAACCTGTGAGAAAAACGAATTGATACAAAAAATTAATACAAAACTGAGCGTTTTTTTCTTTCTGTGACTTGCAGGAGCTGCAGCTGCCTAAGGACGGGCTGGGAATTTGGCTGCCTTGTGTCTGCACCCGCCAGGGCTCCGGSTAAGAGTGGATTTTGCTGCAGCAGGGAGCATGGGCATGTTTTGGACTCGTTCCCTGCAGGGGCTGTTCTGCAGGTACAGGAGGCCAACAGTGGCACCGAGTCAAAATAGTGGCTGGAAAAAAAAATATTACAGAGCTGGCTGCACCTGGTGCGGAGGAAAATAAAGATGTCAGTGCCCTCCCCTTTCCCCATCAGTTGTCTCRTGTTTCTGAGGTACAGGTGTGTGGTTAACTGTGTAAACAGACACAAGATTTTTTCTTCTAGGCTAATGAGCTGCGTGTTTTGGGGTTGTTTTTTTTGATTCCTTGTAGTATCTCTGCCAAAATAGTTCACTCTGCAGAAGTTTGCAGTGTGAACTCCTGCACTTCCACACCGCCTGTGCTCACTTGGAAGAAAGGCTTTGGTTTCTGGAGTGAGGATTCAGTCAGAGCCTGCCCCTCTGGCAGCTCTGCTTCAGTGTTTTCTGAATATATTTCAGAAATTTATTTTGTCCATCTGTGCACCAACAGTCAGAGCATCTTAAATTAATAAATAATGCGTGATCAAGGAATTTTTTTTTTTTTTTTTAACTGCACTGATCTACTGTGGCTATCCAGTTAGGTCTTCAAGATTTTGAAGAGCAGGAACTGTTTTAGAGTGAAAACCCCTCATTTTCACTCTCATGGAACCAGGATAGAGATCCCACCAGAGTGGGATTTCAGACATGAAAAATTGTGTATAATTTAGGCAGAACAAAGGTTTCAGTGCAAACTGTGGTCATTTGCCAATAATTAGGAAAAAAACTTCCCTGTCTTCATCCCAGAACTCCTCAGAACTAATTTTGATGATGTTACCTCAGCCTGGGTGATAAGGATATAACATTAAATGAATTCCAAAGATTATTTTGGATTATTTCCATGGAATTTTCTGAGGCTGCTGTTCCTGCAGTGCCAATCTCAGCTCTCAGTGCCCCTCTTGCTGAGGTCTGAGGAGAAAAGCAAAAGTGCAGGTGTGAGGAAGCTGCCACTGCACAACTGTGTGAYCTGTGATGCAGACAAGTGATTTATGATTGCATGTTTCACGTAGCAGGAATGACACTGCCAGAGGTGAGAGCGAGGAGGAAAATTCAGACTCGCTTCGGGTGACAGACGAGTCAAAAATCAAGAGGATCCTTTTTCAGTTTGCTGGCAAGTCTCATCAGGAGAGTCCTGGAGCAAAAAAGGGAAATGTGGCTTTCCTTTTGCAGTCACTGAGCTGCCCCAGATTAGCCAGGGCTCACTGAGATCCCCTCCTGRGGCAACTGGGAAAACTGGTGCCATTCCAGCTGATTGGAACAATTTATTCCCCCTCTGCCCACACCTTGCTCATCCCATGTTGATATGGGCATTATTTTCATCGATAGCTCCACTTCTCCACTTCAAGGAGACCACTTCTCCTTGTGCTTTATGGAAAGAAAGAAGAATCAGCAGAATTRCTGGAATTGGGTGTCCTGGAGCTTCACAATCCCCTCCAAAGGATGGAAAGCCCTCGATCCCAGTCTGGGGAAGATTTCAAACTGCTCTGCTCCTCATGGACTGGGATCAAGGGAAGTGAGGAATTCCTGGACTGCTGCTAGGTGGGCAGGACCTGAGGTTGTCTGAACGGTATAAATTGGAGGCAGAGTAGATTTTTRATGGTTTAATTGATTAATAGTTAATATTTCAAGCACTGTGGCAACCAAAAGTAGTTGTGATTAATTGTTCTATCATAGATAACTCACACAGGCACCCAACAACTGAACCTTGGAGCAGTTGAATGTGGTCTGATTCATAACAATATACAAGTGTTGAACTCTTGAATTAA
>NW_026623394.1:1622928-1624794 GCF_030028575.1 Malurus melanocephalus
CTTTTGAAAAGCATTCCCTTGTTCCATTCCTTAGCTGTTTAAGGGGATTTTCCAAGGAAAATCAGCACCACACCAGGTGCTTGGGCTGGATTTGGGGACCCTGGGCATGCCCTGGTGCAGTGGGGAGGGAAYCTGCACCTCCTGGATGGTACCTGGATGGTTTCGTGTGTTAATATGATTAAAGCATAAATAACACTAAATGTTTCTTTAATAGGAGAAAATACACAGCATTGACAGTAGTGATTAAGTTCTATTAAACAGCTGTTAGTTTGGACACCAGGTGATTAGTACATCCAAACCACTTCATTTCCAGACTTTGGCACCTTGGTCATTACTAACTCAAGCCATAAAGCTCAGTGAATCAAGTTGTAAATAGTTTTATTGGTCCCATGTTGGAAAAAAAAAAATTGAGGGTTGTGAAATTCCTGGATAATTTCAAGTTATGTATTTCTTAAGTCCTTGTATTTCTGCTTTCAGTTCTTGAGTTGCTCATCACTGCAGAGGGTTTAAAACTCTTTTTCTGCCTTTGCAAGCACTGAATCCAATGGGCTAATTGAGAGCAAGGAGTTGTGTTTCTAGAATTAAATCAGGCACAAGGAGAGAGGGTTGGAATTTTTGCACTAAGATACACACAATRTGCCATAGGGAGGAATTTCTTCCAAGAACACAAGTGGAACTGCTCTTACAGCTCCTGGACAAAGGTCCAAAGTCATCAATATGCTGCTAATTATTATAAAACACAGAACTTTATGTTTCTGTTGGTTTGCATTTGGTTTTCTGAAAATGATTTTCACCTTTTKAAGAATTATTTTGTGCCTGTTTTACTTGCAGGTCTACTTCCAAGTAGATTTTATTTACTTATTTTTATTTTTAATGAAAGTTTAGGAATTGAGTCGTAAGGCCTGGACCCATTTCAAGACATCAGYGCCATACAACAAAGTTCATTTTAATACCTCTTAAGTGACTGGGAGCAAATTTTTGGTTTCTCCAAACCAATTTGAGGATTAGAAAGATGTGCTGGCCTCATCCTGGTTGAGCCCTCAAATTGCCACGTGTCCTGTTAAGTCTGTTTATGATTTCAGTGACCCTTGCATCACTCCCATGCCACTTTACAAATTGCTGCYGAGGTGTTTACGGCCAAGTGCGTTTCTCAAATGTAAGCGATTTTTTTTTTTTTCCATGTGCCTGCCCAGAAACTGTCGGTTTTCACGGTGTGGCTGGAGAAATGAGTGTGTTTAGCAGGGAAAAACCTCTCTGTTGGCTCTGGAGTACGTGTGTGTGCCTGCAGAACCCGTGTGTGCCRGGCAAGGYGAGGCAGGAGAGCTCCCAGCCACCYTGAGCWGTGGAAAAYCTGTGTTTYGTGGTTTTGCAGAGYGCTTTTTAAGGCCAAAATAGGCAAAAAGGCAGAGGTGCCCTCCTCGTGAGTGAATTTATCTCTCACAACCCTSGTGGAAAGGGAATTGGGTGTCAGCTCGGGGATGGGGAGCTGTTCTGGGGATCACAGCTCAGCACGGCGGGTGCTGAGCYGGCAGTTTCACAGCAGATTGTGAAATTTGATCACACAATGGGAAATGGAGCCACTCCTTGAGGGCAATATCTGGAAACATAATGGGGAGCCACCCTTCAAAGGTGATCCCGGTAATAATGGGGCTTAGAAACACTTTCTACCTGCTTTGCTTAGAAAATTATGAAAATTTTTAATAGGGTTACTGGTTTTTGCACAAGCACGCTATATTTAGCTGAATCTCGGCTGGTCCTGAGCTCAGACACACCCAGGGCAATAAACTGCCCAGTGCCACCATCACTGCCAGGTGGAAACTGGTCATGAAATCCTCAGTTCTCTTTGTGTCCTGGTGTTTGCTCCCC
>NW_026623394.1:1625295-1634804 GCF_030028575.1 Malurus melanocephalus
TTTTTTCCCAGAATCTGGGCATTTGTGCACCTTTTGAGCAACTTTCACCGCAGATATTCCCTGATAAATCTCTGTGTGCTCACCCACATGAATGCACTGACCCCAAAACCCTCTGTGCTATTCAATATCTCCCTCCTTCCTTCTGGAGATTGTCATGRAGATTGCACCTGTGCTCCTGCAGGTACTTTCTGCACACCACAACCTCTGAATAATGCAAGACTAATAGAAAAGACTTCAAAGAGCCATAACACAGTTTTAAAAGGGCTGGAAGGAGAGGCCGACGGGAAATGTTAGAAGAATTCMGCCTTTCCTGCTTAGCTAAGCAGTAATTTAGGAGGGCATGTAAAGTCTGGGCGAGTGTTTCAAAGAAAACAAAAAGCAAACAAAAGCAGAGCGGGCTGCCCTGGTGCTGGAGACAAAGAGAGGGAGAAGGGAGAGGCTCTCASCAAATCATCTGCTGGAGTTTTGTCATTTTTAGGCGCTCAGACACAAGGTAATGAAAATATTTAGAGAGATTTGGGTGTTGTTTGATAGAGGTGAATGCAAAGGGAGAGGAGAGTGGTTTAGCAGTGACCTGAGCGAGTCATGATGTGACTGAAATCAGTTAGGAGCTCATTAGTGACAGGGAATAAATGCCTTTCCTTCTGGAGCTGTGGATGTTCTGCTGGATCTCTATCTCACATCGAATTAAAACACTCTCTGTCAAAACCACTGAATTTTGTGCRCTTTTGTAATTTCCCAGAACCAGCAGTGCAGAGGGATCAATGACCAGCAGATTCCAGAATTGTCTTGATATTTAGAACTGGAAAGAAACAGCTGCAAATCAGAGAATTCTGACATTTTGTAAGTCAAAATAACACTGCATGCTGTCCTTGTTTCCTAAAAATTAGGGCAGAGAAAGAAAGAAGAAAGATTTTGAAGAGTAGGAACTGTTTTAGAGTGAAATTCCCTGCATTTTCACTCTCATGGAACCAGAGTGGGATTTCAGACATGAAAAATTGTGTATAATTTAGGCAGAACAAAGGTTTCAGTGCAAACTTCAGGGACACACATTGAATAACTGCTCTGTCTGATCCCAGCCTCATTTATGGCACTGAGAGATTGTTTTGGCAAAGTGCCTTCGGATATTCCTTTGTCAGTTCAGTCATRAGGAATTTATCTGCTGCTGAAAGTCAGCTCCAGCAGAATGGGGATTAGATATGTGACAGGATTACATAAAGGAGTTTTTATAAAGGAAATTCTTGGGTTGAACATTCCAAGAAAATTGGACTCGATAATAATAATAACAACAATAATAATAATAACAACATAATTACTACTTTAAAGATAAGAGAAAATCAGCTATGCTGGTTATGATTATTTRAAGATACTGCAAGTGAGCACACAGACAAGCAGTGGATACATGGAAGACAGAAGCAGTGGTATATAATAAAAATAAAAAATAAAAATAATAATAAAAAAATCTCCAGAACAGAGTGGTACATTAAAAAAAAAAATCTTTATTCAATCATATATATTTTAGGATACAGGAAATTCTCTCCTTCTCAAGGAAAGGTCTTTTTATAACCTTGCAGGCTGGAATCTGACATAAATAACAACAGGTAAATTGTTCTGGGAGAAAAAAGAATCTTACATTTCTAACAAGGGGACTGGAAATAAATATATTTTAAGTTAATAGGATGGGCTGACAGTGATTTTTCTGTAATCACATGACAYAAACCTTGCTGTGCCCACAGAATATTTAACAATCATGTACACCCTGAACATGTCCACAGACACAGGTGAAGAGTTGTGACAGCACAGATTGTGCATGAAATCAGGAACCCAGAGTCTCTCTCCTTCCTTTTATGCGTTCACTCACCTCTCTTTTTCCTTGCTGCAGATTTCAGACTCGCTGGAAAAGCACTGGGAGGAAAAAAACCACCCCTGCAGAGGCAGGAAATGTAAAGGTTGGGAGGGCTGGAAAGCCAAAAGTCACCTCGTCCTCCCACTGTGGGGACAAAACCGCCGACAGAACAGCAACGGGGCCATTTCATTGCTGTCATCAAAGGGATGATTTTGCTGGTCTTTTTGCAGAGAAAAGGCTTTTCCCTGACCCTCTGCCTCTGGGGGGATAGTCCAGCTCTCGCTGCAGCTCCAACAGGAGCAGTTGTGGCTTTTTCCTCCCCACCTTACGCGCAGCTCCCTGTCTTGTTCGCCCACGAGGGGAACGTTTGCAGCTGGAACAAGGGGGAAGCCCAGGTGTTGATGGCCAGAGTGATGCTCAGAACTCCCAGGATGTTGAGYACAAACCCAGCTTTGGCCTAGAACRRTGAAAGAGAAGGGTTGTTAGCAGCCCTGAGCACTTTTGTCCTTCACTGGTGGTCAGGAGTGTTTGTGGGGTTTGATTTGCCCTTCGGCCTTTTTTTTCACAAATCCATCAAATTGTATTTAAGTTGGTTTTCTTCACAAATATAATTTGTATAAATTGGATAAAACTCTTAAAATTAGAAGTCCTAAAGTCCTTTAGATCCASTTCTCCTCTTACCTGGCATTTCTCTCTAATGTTACTTCGGGTTTCTCCTTGGATCAATTATAAGTTAGAARAGCTATCAAGAGACAGGGCATTGCTGTCCTTGCTTTTTTAGTGATTTCTTGGATCATCAGGGCACCCAGTGAGATGTGCCAGGCTGTTCCCTGTCCCTTCAGAAGGGCTGTCCAGGTGACAAGGCTCTTTGACACTCTTAAGCTCTACATTTGGGCTTTTCAAGCAGTTTAGACACTGACAGCTCTTATTATAAAATCTGCAAGACGCCCTGGCTGGTCTTTAAAAAGCACCTTTAATAATTTCTAACCTTCAATAGMACCTTTATGAGATTCTCAGAGTGTGTTAAGAGACATTTTGACCCTTTATTAATACCCACACATCTTCTCTCCATTCAACACAAGGCAGGCACTGTGACTTTTTTAACATCCCCCCAAGAAGAACCAGTATTAAAAAAAAAAAATGAAGATCAAACCTAGAGGTGAAAATTCTGGAAAAAAGTGATTTTTTTCTCACCATATCAATAACTTTGAGCTGTCCATAGGAGAAGACAATGGCATTGGGAGGAGTTGCCACAGGGAGCATGAACGCCAGGGACGCAGCGAGCGTGCAGGGCAGCATGACATAGAGAGGGTTGAGGCAAATTGCTTCAGCCTGTGCACAAAAAGAGAACAGAATGGATGRTTTTGGTACACAGAAATTCACAGAAACATTTTGGTAGAAAAYTGATTCACTTCTCCATGTCAGAAAMCCCAAACACWGCAGCCACTCATGTTTYGGAGCTGCTTTAGACACTTTCAKTGTCTTCATGCTGCAAATGCAAGAATTGATTTTGTGGTCAGGGCTTCATGTTTCTGATTCTGGTGTATAAATGGATAAATAATGGTTATTTTCAGCCTAAAGCCTGGTTTCAAACTGGTTAAGAACAGAATTAAATTATCAGGGGAAGCAGGTGAAGCTCTGCAGGTGAGTGCTTGGGTTTAGGGYATTGCTCAGAAAGATTTTGCAGGAGCTTATTTCAGTTTCTATCCAAAATCATCTTCTCAATGTGCAGAACTCTGTCTATCCCAGCAACAGAAACCTCCTGTGGAAATGCAAAAMTCTGAATTAGGTCATGCCATCACCCTCAGAGACTCCTGGAAGGCCGGTGGTGGGGGTGAAATACATCCATGGAATGTTGCAGGGAAGCAAATGCTGGTGCTGTCTCCGTGCAGAACAAATTGGAAAAAACAAGTACAGCTGGCAGTGACCTCATGTTTAGGCCAGAAGGCAAAGTCTAATATGCCAATGGATTTAATCCCTTTGCTTTTCACCAGCAGTGATTTCAGAAAGGTTGAACTAAGCACACTGTGTGTTTATATATGCACGCACATACTYATATTTKTGTTYYAAGTYTTGTAYYCCTGAYTGGGATAAGGAACCASTGCTTGGATTTGTCAGCCAGTTTTYAAGTRGGGAGCTGGAAAGTGTCATGGTAGGATTATTTTGARATGCTGGGACTCACCATTGAAGCCAGGATGGGGAGGAAGAGCGTGGTGGTGGCCACGTTGCTGGTGCACTCGGTGAAGGTGGCGATGAGGAGGCAGAGCAGGAGGGCRATGGCCGGGTGAGGGATGCTCTGCAGAGGGGTCAGTTTGGTCCCCAGCCACGCAGACAAACCAGATTCCTGCAACAGAGCAAACAGGGATGCCAGGCTGGAGAGGAAAGAGCCCCATCACTGTCCTGTTGCAGTTCTCATTACAATTTTCTCAATTCAACCCTCCCTTCTCAGGGCATTTCTCAGGCAAATTTCTGTCTGCAGAAAACAGAGCTCACAGGCAGGATTGCTCAGTGGGTTAAATGAAAATAAACAGTATTTCCCTCCCAAGGAATTGGAAAGAAGAAGATACTGCATGTATAGTGCATTATTGAAGGCAAATAAATATTTATCTATTCAGATCATTAGTTGTACATGATCAATATTTGAGGTGCTTTTTTTTTTTATATGTGCTTTATTTGAGGTGCTTTTTTTTTATATGTAAGCAAAGATATTCAAACTAATTTTCTGAAATATTTCTATATATATCTTGTCAGATGATTTAATGTAATTTCATCACATTGTGTGAGATCCTGATAACTACCTGAAGCTTTTCACACCCTTCATCCTTGTCCACTGGGAAGTACCAGCATMTTCCCTGACATTCTGGGCTTTCTGCAGCAGCTTTGATGCATTTGATTATTTATTCTAGAATAAATTAATGTGATTTCTTAAATATGTCCTTTCCCAAACACGTACTTTTACATTTTAGTTTTGATCTTTGAATTCTAAACGAGTATTTCTGGGCACTTGAAGCCTTTTAGAATTTCTTTATTGCCTGTAGATTCAATGAATGTGTTTTCTGTTCCATCACTTAAATAATTACTGGAAAATAACGTGTAGCACTGGACTCCTGCAGATGTTTTAACCTGCTCCTGCAGTTTCTCTAGAAAGCCCTGCATTTCACTTRTAATAGYTTATTTWAAATCCTATTTCCATAAATCCTTGGTTTGAAATACTTTGGAAACCGCTCCTGGGTACATTATCTCCTTGAGGTGGCCGCGTCTATTAAATTTTATTTAAAATAACCTTTAACTGGTGCTGGGATAATTCCATAATCAGCCACTTTCCTCGAATTGTGCTGCCCTGATGGGCAGTGCCATCCCATTGCCCGGGGAGCAGCAAGGATCTGTCTTAATTTTAGGACTCCCAAGGATGCTCCCGCTTCCAGAAATCGGGGAAAAGGAGCATTTGATGCTCCCAGTGTGCCCTCTTGTGTCCTGGGACAGCACCAAGAGCTGGCAGAAAYTGCAGGTGAGCCGGGGAATGTTACCTCGCTGCCTTTGGCTAAGGCAAAACCTCCTCCCAGCAGGAACACGATGTTCCACGGCATCTTCTGGTGAACAATTTTCCAATCCAGGAGGGGCGGAGGCGCCCGGAACTTCGCTCTGCCCCCTGGAAGCCAAAAAGGATTTTGTAAAGCCTGGTTGAACTCTCCAAAGAAAAGGGGGATTTCTTGGTGGGTTTAGTTTGGTCTGAACATCAGGATTCCCTTCTGTCAGCAACATCTGGAATTATCTCCCCAAGCCAATGCTGGGAGCACCATCAAGAAAAGGTTTAAAATCTGATTTGTAAAAGCTCTGAGCGATCTGTCCGYGCTCCAGGAAGCACAGGAGGTGAGGGTAAGTTAAAAATGTGGCAAAAATTCTCTGTATTTCTGTTAAATCATTTATTTTCTCCTGAAGATTCCAGCCTTGGAATACCTTACCCATGTGCATGGGGGCAGGAACACTGCTGGGATAATAATCCCCTTTTTTTAGTGAAATTATGAGAAATAAAGAATTTTACAGAATCTGTGCCTAACCTGAAGCACAGAGCTGTAACTATGCAGGAAGAAAACTCTGAAGCCTTTATCTAATATCTGAAATTTCCTTTGCAAACCTAAAATTGCCCCCACACCTACCCTGGCAGCTGTTTTTTGACGTGTCAGTAACTCACCTTCTTGCTCTTCATCGCTGCGTTGGCTGGAACCACCAGAAGGGAGGATGAAGAGCAAAACCGAGATGAAGATGGCAACTGTAGCATCAGTGACATAGCTGCAATAAAACAGTGAATTTTTAACCAGCTGTGCTTTCATTCTGGTAAAACCTAAATCTATTTTTACTCAAAATGAGGAGAAATGKCAGTACCTTGTATCATCTGTGTTGAACAGAACCGTTGCCCAGCCTGGGAAGAAGCCAGGCTCTCTTGTAAACCACAGCAGGACCAGGAGAATGAAGAGGATCAAAACTTCAATTTCTGCAAAGCTCATTTTGCCCAATTTCTTGCTCTCTGCCTTGATGATGTCATAGGCCTGTTGCTCCTTAGCTTTGGCAGCGGGGCTGGCAGCACAGCCAAAATTCTTCTTAAAACTGCAACAAAATGGGCAGGAAATATCAGAGAAATTTGTCAAATGCATTCAGAGTTAAGAATCCGAATTTTATACTCAATCATAATGTCTTTACATGTCTTTATATCTGAATATTGAAATTAAATATAATCAACAGCCACGGTGAGTAGTAACTTCATGTCTTGACAAAATGATAGAAAAATCTTCCTGACCCTGAAAGCTCATGATTTAAATATAAAAAAAGTGAGGRAAAAAATTATAGAATCACTGAATGKTTTGGGTTGCAAGAGACCTTAAATTCCATTTTATGCCAACACCTTGCCATGGGCAGGGACACCTTCCAYTAGACCAGGACAATGTTAATGTGATTTACAAGRCTGTTGGATCACTAGGAAGTAAAGAGCTGCTGAGATTTTTTAAAATGAAAGAAAACGAGAATTTTAAAAAAGGAATTTGAAGATGAAATTACCATTACAGCACTCTTTCCATGTACAATAAAGAAAAGCGGGGTAATAAAATAAAGATAAAATATAAAATAAATCCAAATGTAAATTTAAATACAAATTTAAATATAAATTTAAATATAATTATATATAAATATAAATATAAATATAAATATAAATATAAATATAAATATAAATATAAATATAAATATAAATATATAGTATATAGTATATAGTATATAGTATATAAATATAAAATAAATATGAATGTGAATGTGAATCTGAATATGAATATAAAGATAAATATATAAATAAGTGTATAAAAATATAAAAAATATGTAAATATATAAATATATAAAAATATTGAGATATATATATAAAAATATATATATATAAAAGAAAAGAAAATAAAATAAAGGAAATTGTGACAATGCAAACATGATAAGCTGAGTATTGAACAGGTAGGCAATGCAGGTTTGTTGTTTTGAGTGATCTGCACCAGAACTAACACAGAACAAATCCTCTGGCTCTGAAGCAACCCTGCAGAAATCAATTTCCTGCCTTGAAGCACAGCAACCTCTTAGGACACGACAGCAATGCTGCAGAACAGGTCATGTGCACTCAGAACTTCTTATTTTCACCTACAGGGCTCATTCAGATGAGATTTGATCCAATTCAGAGAGGAAAAAATTSCAGAATTGTAAAAGACACCGCGTATTCTGGTCTCTGCTACACGTCAGGACTTTTTTGTGTGATTTTCCTCATCGATGAAAGGATAATTTGTGTTAAATTTGAGTCCCTGATCTCAGCCCCATCAGCTGGGCTGCAGGGGGTACTCACTTGAAGCCCAAATAGAGGATCTGCAGCCAAATCCACGCCAAAACCAGCAGCACCAGCATGGTGGGGAAGGCGAAGGAGAACCAGGAGGCGAAGTTGATGATGCCACCATTGGTAGGGTAGATCCTGGAAAACACAGGTGGCTGTTAGAACCCAAAATTCCACCCAAAATTCTCTCCTGTCTCAGTAACCAGCCAGAAAAGGGGAGGATCCGTGAGGCACGTTAAGGAGGAGAAGAGACGCTCACTTCCCAGAAAAAGGGGCCAAATTGACATTTCCCTTCTCCCCGTGCTGCCTGGGAGCCAGCTCCAGCAGAAGGGTGCACTTTGGGGTGTGCAACCAAATCAAAGTGGTTTGAATTTGGTGCAACCCCACATTCAGCCAGACTCACTCGTTGATTTGTCCCTGCAGCACCAGGTTTGGCGTGGTCCCAGTCAGGGTGGCGATCCCCCCGATGCTGGCTGAGTAACAGATGCACAGGGACATTCCCTTGGAGAGTTTCAGGTGTTTCTTCTCAATCAGTTCTTCGTTTCTCTTTCTCTCTTCCTCAACAGTCAGGACGTGTGCGTTACCTAGATCCCAAAAATCAAAAAAGATGGAGCTATATCKGACAGGAAAAGCCTTGTGCCTGTGCAATTCAGTGTTTCAAGGCTTGGACAAATGAGATTAAAAGCTGAAGGAACCAAAGTTATTCATTTTTAAGGCTGGCATTGCTAATTCTTTGACCCTCTGCCCGTTTTCATGAGTTGTTTTGACACAGAGCAGTTTTTCAGAGGAGAATTTGAAATGTGTGATGAAGTTTGAACCAGCTGCTGACAATTCCCTGGTGAACGAGGGAATTGAGCATGGAGGGGAGTCAGAGTGGCAGAATTCAGGGAATTTTAACAGAATTGGAGGACCTGAGCAGAAGGGAACTCATTCTGCACCAGCACCTGTCTGCAGGCACTGAGATTTATGATCAGAAACACTGGAATCAMCCCAAAGATGGGCAGAGGGCAAGACAGCTGGTAAAGAGATATTGCTGCTTGATTGTGTACCTTTGGATTAGAAAGATCATTTTTAATCCCTAACCTTCCGTCTGGAAATAGGCCAGGAATTTTCCCTCAGGAATTCTCTGTTATCTGATAAGTTACACAGCAGATAACAGCTGAACCAACATAAATATGCAGGGAAATGGCAAGCCTGATGTAAAGGCTTCCCCTAGTGGAGGATTTATACTTTTTGTCGGTTTATTGGTTAGTTTGTAGTTTGCATTTTTGATTTTATTTCAGCCAAGTCAGTAGATCACTGTGGTTTTGTCTGGCTCGTGGAAGAGTCATGCATGATGCAGTCAGGATGATTTAGGGTCAGAATTTACTTTTAGAATTTACTGAGAATCTTTCAACATGAGAAAGCATCAGATCATCCCAAAGAGAAAACCCATGACCCATAGCCCACTCACCTTTTTCCTCGGGCTCTTTGAGGCTCTCAGGTGAYTTTTCCTGCAGCTCAAAGGCTTTGTTGGTGTGCTCAGACCCTTGGTCAACGGCGCTGGACTCGATTTCTGAGCGGTGCAGCTGCTCCAGCACCGCCTGYGCTATGGGGACCATCATGGCAGTGGTGGCYGTGTTGCTGATCCACATGGACAGGAAGGCAGTCACAGCCATGAAACCCATCAGGAGGCTGGAATCAGAAAGTTTGGAAAAGCTGGATCAGAACTCAGGCCTGGTTTTTTTTGGTTTTTTTTTTTTGTTTGTTTGTTTTTTTCCCTTTCTTTTTTTTCTTCTTTTTTTCCCTTTTGGTTTTTTTTTCCGGTTTTTT
>NW_026623394.1:1635215-1642444 GCF_030028575.1 Malurus melanocephalus
TAAAGATTTGACCACAAATTCCGGATTTGGAAACTGCTCAGCAATTTTCCCAGCCAGCACTACTTTGCTGGTCTCACTCTTCTCTATTTTGTGAACCACACGCCCAAGATTTAACATTAATTTTTAACATTDATTTTTCTTTTTCAACCCTTTTTTTTTGGCATTCTTATGGCTGGGAAAGTGAAAGCTGGTAGCTTGCAGCAAGCACTTTATCCAGTCAGATCCTGCTTATTCCACATCCTCCCAAAGAAGTCATATCTCAGTAACACATGTTCATGCATTATAATATATTTTGAAGAGAAATTGCAAGCTGAATTTGATCCCAAATGGCAACCAGTTTAAGCCATAAGGAAGATGATTTATTTTTGTTTTTCTCCTCTTGTTATCTTATCCCACCTCTATTATTTAAGATTCTCTTCTCGCTCATCTAAAATTCTAATCCTCGTTTCAATATTACTCTGTTATTTGTCTCAAAAATTATTCTTTGGATGAGATGTAGATTATGCATCAGATGAAAAGGGGTTTATCTTGTGTGCATTTTTATTCTRTTGCTTTGTAATTTCCCTCGGTGTTCCCTCTTCATTTGAGCTGAGACAGATTAAACAGGGGGATGCAGCCTGTGCACAGCCTGAAGTTCTAGGCTGGAAAACATTTGCTGTTTCCAAAACAAGCAACCCTGTGTTTTCTCTTCTCTTTGCAATCAGCAGCAGGCAGGGTGTCCACGATTTCTGTGTTCCAGCCATGGTTTTTCCTGATCATCCAAAGCTGTGCTCCTAGCCCAACCTGGCAGCACCCTTCTGACTCCCTCATTCCTATTTTTCCACCTAAAACCCTCTGGAATTCTGAAAAAAAGGTGCACTAGGTCTCCAACACCCCAAAGAATCCCCATTTTCAAGGCATAACTCACTGGGGCTGCGGGGAAGCATTTGTTGGGAACAAATTGAGGATTCACAAAGGAGATGGGAACTGCTGCCATAAAATCCTTCATCCCACAGCGTTCCCAGCTCTGTTACTCACAGGGCTGGTCGGACCCCAGTGATGAGCAGGACCCTCAGTGCCACTCGCTTGTGCAGGTTCCAGTTCTCRATGGCAATGGCCATCAGCAGACCCCCAATGAAGAGCATGTTGGTGTCCTTCAAATATTCCCTGCAGACCTGTGAGGTGGGACAAGGCACAGGGAACGGTCACCAGAGAGGGGACATTTTTTTTTTKGGGGTGATGACTCCAAAGGGAGTGGGTTGGGTTGGGTCTGAACGGGGAATTTGTTTTGATTTCAGATTTGCAGCTTCACCCAGAGCTCACTCCGGGCTTGTGTGAGTTTTAGTCCATGGAGAAGACAGAGAATAATAATATAAATATAATAATTCTGATGATGKTAATTATAATGTAATTCTGATGATGGTAATTACAATATAATTCTGATGATGGTAATTATAATACAATTCCAGGGAGTAATCCCAGAATAAGAGAAGATGACTGATTAACACACAGAGCAAGGTCTCTTACTGTCGTCGAGTCCATGATATTCATGAGTGGGAACAGCAGGACGGGCAGCAGAGCTGTGACAGCCAAAGGCAGAGCTTCTGTGCACCAGAAAAGTGCCATCACGATGATCACATAGCCACATTCTGCCTCCTGCCAGGGCAAGGGGACACGCAATCAGAACASGCTGAACATCGAACCTGGGCTCCTCCACAAGCCAAGGCCTCATAATCACATTCATTGCCTGATAAAGGGGTTAGAGGAAAGGTTATTTCCTGTGATTCTGTCCCCATCTATCCTCTGACATGTGCAGATCCTAATCGAATGACAAACTGCAGCAATATCTGTCAGAACTCCGAGGGAAAGACGGCGGAGGTAAAAATAGTACATTGGGAAAAGAAACAAATAAACGACTTTGGACCTTCCTTGATAAGGGATTGGCAATCATTTCACAGGTTTGATTGTGCTGATGGTGTTATGTTCTGTATTTATGTCCTTGAGTTGCAGGATTAGTTACTGATCCTYCTCCACATGTTTCTGCACGGGCTTCAGGTGATGGCCCATGTGAACCCCAATTCATTTAAAGTCCTTGTACTGTAAACACTTTTATGACTTTTCAAGGGATTTTTGGCTTACTAGAGACTTTGAAAGGTTCACTGTCACAGATCATTTCAGCTTCCACTGACTTTGTCTTRTTTGTTTGAGGAAAGATCCCCTGTTTCACCTCACTCTTTTTCTGAGAAAACATTGATTTAGTTCTGCTTTGGGCAACCACTCCAAATTTTGTACAAAAGTGTTTAAGTGAGTCCCTAGATGCTGAAAAAATTCAAAATTACTTGTCACAACTGTGGCATTTGGTTGGGCCGAGGAAGAAAGCAAGAAGAAGGTTGGGGGTTTTGGTGTCTTCCTCATCTTGGAACTCATGCAACAATGAGCAACAGCAAATCMAAAAGAGAAAAAACATGGTTGTGTGGTCTTGGATGAAGGATATCCACTAAAATATACTGGACTGAGTGAATGAAATTGCAGTGATGTTTATTGGGGCTGGATTGCAGAGGATTAAACCAAGAAGCTGGAATAATGGGTGGCAGGGTTGAATTTGGGATGCTTTGGAACCTGCTCAGGAATTCTGATCGTGGCATGGAGGTTACAGAGCTGCTGAAGGGAAAGGATGAGCTGGGAGCTGAGCAGTCTGCAGGAAAGAAGAAAACAGCAATCTAGGTGGGAATGACAAAAACAGCCAGGCTGGAGAATTAAAGCTGAAAGAGATTATCAAGAATGTGAAAATACTCCTTTTTGAGCCTTATTTTTGAACAAGAGCAGTAGAAACATTAGTTATTCATCCCACTAATTGCTGAGAGCAATTTGCCATTTTGATCATAATTTTCTCTGTTTTTGTTACAAAAACACACAGATGGGGGCTTTTTGAGAGACCCTAGAAGRGTTTTGGGATGTAACTCACAGGCACAGTGCCACTGTCTCCCATCTTGCTCTGAACAGATTCTCAGCAAAAGCTGGAAAAGGTCTTTTCCCAAAGTCAGCCCTCCTGTGWGGACATTCATCTGCCTTTGAGCAAGATTTTTAACATTGTTTGCTCTCAATTATAATAGCTCAGTGTCCAGTGCTATGTCATTATAGGGCAGGTTAATAGATCAACAGAATAGAAAAAAATGTGAAATTCCACCCTGTAGCTGCTGGCTCTCCCYGCTGTGTGCTGAGGCACCAGCTTTTCCTGCTCAGCAGTGGCGCAGCGCACGATTTTAACCCCAAAAAACAGTTTTTCCAGATCTCAAAGGGAAAAAATCTGGGACATTTTCAATTTTTGTCTTGTTGCCGACTGCATAGAAACCAGGGAGAGTCATTTCCAAAGAGGAACTGAACCAAATCATTCCACAGGTAACTCCAAGGACTCACTGTATGTAACAATGCCTCCAGCAAGTGARCTTGAACTCGTGGCCTCAGGACAAAAAAAAAATAAATAATCCCTCTCTGTCTCCTTAGAACTTTCCTGATCCAGATCTCTTTTCACTTCAGTAACTCCTTTKCTTATGGAAAGTTAACTAGGGGGAAAAAAAGCACTTTTTCTTTTTTTCCTTCCTAGGAAGCTTTTAAGTAATAATTTAAACTATTTTATTTACACAGGGATGGACTGAGAGGCCACACCTGACCAGTTGCCACATCACAGCTCCAGCTCCTGTGTCACTCCATCACTCCAAACTCTGACAACAAACAGAGCTGAGAGGGTGACAGAGCTTTGGGACAGGCAGGGAAGAGCCAGGGAAGGGGAGGATGAAGTTTGGAGAAGGATTTAAACTGGGATCCAGCAGGATTCGGGYGGCAGAGACCAGAGAGAAGAGTTAGAACTTGGTGTCCAAAGAGAAGTGATGGGAGGGGCAGTTTGGGACGAACTATTTCATGGTGCTGGGGCGGTAATAATAGATCAGAGATTAGATCTTTCTGCATGAAGAGGTTGGGAGGGCAAGCAACAGTGAAGAAGCAGCAGGAGACCGGCAGTCTGTCAGCACACAGCTCTCCCTTTAAARGATCAGAACCCCAAAAATCCCTGCCCCACTGCTGCAGCTCCAATTTTTCCTGAAGGAACCCTAAGCGAGGTGTTAAACCTTCCAGGACTTGGTGTTTTATATTTAAAATCCTTGTTCAGGGAAGATTCTTACAGAAATATGTTAGAACGAGACTGAAATGCATATTAATTTCTCTTCTGTATCAGAATGTCTTGTCTATCTAAAAATGCCTCTTCTCAAAGGCAACGACAACAAGGAAAAAAAAAATAAATGAAGTTGTGGACTGGACAGTGTTAGAAAATGAAGAGGGGTAAAACTGAGCTTTGGGTTCACACCTATAATCTTCAGCATAGAAAATCCAATGCTAAATCAGCCAGATGCAAAGCAAGAGTCACAAAATCCCACATCACTGAGTTTTCTTCTGGGAGATGCAACCACAGGCGTTTCTGCTCCTCCATCTACGCCCCACTGCTTTTCCATCACCCCCAAATGCTCAGGTAAAAAAAAAAAAATAAAACCAGAGAGATCTCCAAGCAGTCGAGGCAGAAAGAATCTCTTCACCCTGTCACTGGAAAGGAGCAGCTCAGAGAGGGTTTGGCTTTGAAATTGGATTTTAGGAGTTCTTACCTTGGTAGGCAGAACCAGAGGCAGAGGGAGGAACACGAGGGGCACCAGGACGATGATGAGGTATTTCCTGCAGGCCAGCAGAGCCTGGCAGGAGACAGCCATGGTGCTGGAGCTAGCCCAGTGCTGAACGGCCTGGAATCTGCTGCTCGGAGCCTATATAAACACCAGGGAATATTAACCATTGACCTCAGGAGATTGGGTGTTGTTTTTGGAACTGTAATCGGAGAAAGAAGGAAGAGAACAAAGAGGGGAGGAGACAGCAGAAGAGTGTCAGAGCAGGAACTTTCCCAAGACAATCTTTCAGAAAGGTGAAAAATCCATTAGAGGATTAACTCCTTGTGGAGCGAGAAGGTTTTTGGGAGCATCCTGAGATGACTTCCACTTTTTTTTTTAAAAAAAAAGAATATTCATTATTTGGTCTTTGATAATGCCCTCTTTGAATAGGTATTATCATACCTCCTGTATAAAAGAAAAAAAAAAGAGGAACTGCTGCCTCCAAAAGAGCTTGAAAATGGTTTTAAAAATATGTGGGAACACTGAAAACCGCATCTACATCTCTAATGCTCAAATACAGGGATTAGGAACATTGACACAAAAATGTTATAAACATCGTGTTTATAAATGTTATAAACATTGTGCTCACTGAGAAATTTTCTTTGGGTAGAGCTTTGCACAGGGCAGAGTTGCTGTCACCAGGTGCCACATGGAGTCCCTGCACAGAAAGGGACTGACGGATCTTGGTGGGATTGGGAAAGATTTGGGAAAGACTTTGCTGCAGGGCATCACTCTGCAGACACTGGGCTATTTTTCCCCCCATTTTTTGGATCTTGCAGGTTTATAGGCACAGATTTGGGAACTTCCAGGGTGGATTGAGGAAAAATAATAAAGAAGCAAAGATGCTACTTGACCAGTGACTCTTGACCCACTTGTGGGCAACTTCCAAAACACAAGCTGTGAATCACTTGATTCCACAAATATGCAGGAATAGGACGGAACATTTGAAGTCCAAAGGGTATTTCTTGCTAATGCCACGTTGATGGCTCTGTTTGTTAGCTCATGCAAGCACATCCCTCAGCTAATGATGATAACATTYCCATTTTATTGGTGTAAATCATCTTGGTGCTGTTCAGAGCTTACTCAGGAAGGGAGAGAGAAAGGGAAGCACAGCCGCTGGGTCATCTGATGTCAGCTCCACAGAAAGCTTCTGCTGTTCCTGCCTCTCATCCCTGCTCTGCCAGGCCTTGTTTCCCYTCAAGAATGTGCTAATGATGGAAAATCAGCAGGGTTTCAGCTGCCAGATTTGAAGGCTGGACTTGGCCATGTTGCTCACAACAAACAGCATCACATTACTCGTGGCCAGCCCTGTGCTTTAGCATTTCACCCTTGGTACAATACAAGAAGAACGAGAAAGAGTTTTTGAATGAGTTCCCTCACATTTTGCATCCATGGAATGTTTAATTAGTGTCTGACGAGGTGTAGTGACAAAATCAGCCAACAGCAAGGTCGTTTTTCTGCTTTTTACTCTTCTGCCCTAAGGTCGTGATGGAAATCTAAAAGAAAATGTCATTTTTGCATTTCTGCAACAGAAAGGTTGGCCTCCAGCTGCAGCCTTGGCTGTGGAGTGTAAAAAGAAATTATCTCAGTTGAAGAATCATGCCTGTTCTTTAAAAGTAGCACCTCCACAGAGATGATTTCCACTGYTAYGTGAGTCACAAAACTTTMCAAAATGCTAAAAATGAGTTCTCTYWGTGTGTTACCATGAAAGAAATGGTTTATAYCTTGTCCAAGTGTTGCCTGTGGCCCAGGAACCCTCCCTCAGTGGTGCCAGAGGAGTGATGCCAATTTACATTAATTTGGAACCACTCCAGTTTATATAAACGGGTTAATCTAATACTCTGAATTGTGTGCTTTGAATTTAAAGGACAACTTGGTCTTTGCTTGCTGATCTGCTCTTCGAGGCAGACCCAAACCTCACAGGAAACCAAACAGCACAKCCAAAACCTCCTTTATTAACTGAATTTGTAAGTTATTTTGTCTTTTATAAAAACAAGTACTTTTTCCTAGTGTGCTGTGAATTAATAGAAGTGACTGGATATTGCTAAATACAATATTTTGCTGATCCTAGTGCTGTTAAAATGTTATTTTTTGTTTTGCTTGGTTTGTTGAGCCTGGAGGAGAGCCAAGGGAGCCTTCATCGCGTTCTGTGAGACATTGGGAGGGCAGGGGGTGTTCTCTGCTGTCAGGGACAGGATTTGAAGGAATGGCAAGAAACCATGTCAGGGATGGACATTGGGAAAARATTCTTCACCCCGAGGRTATTTGGGCAGTGGTGGAGTMSCMATCCCTGCAGGGTTCAAYAGCGTGGATGTGGCACTTGGGGACACGGACAGTGGCCGTGCCGGGTTAACTCGGTGTTCTCAGAGAGCTTTTCCCTCCTCAGCAGCTGCAAMAACAGCCCCGGAGAGCGGCACCTCTCGCCCGGGGCTCGCTGCAGCGACAGCGCCGAGCGGTCCCGGGAACCCCGCGATTGGACCGGGCGGCGGAGGGAGCGGAGCCGGTCCCGTTCCGGGCGGAGCAGAGCCCGAACCATCCCGGGCG
>NW_026623394.1:1642849-1661701 GCF_030028575.1 Malurus melanocephalus
CCGGGCGGAGCGGAGCCAGTCCCATCCCGGGAGGAGCGGTGTCAGCCCCGGAGCCTCCGCCCCTCCATGGCCGCCATGGCCGCTCCGCCGCCCGCCGAGCCCCCGGTGCCCCCCGGYCGGTGCCKCCCGTCGCTGCTCGCCGTGGAGCCGCTGCTGTTCCTGGCCACCGTGTCGCTGGGGCTGCAGGGTCCCCTCGCCACGCAGTACCTGTGGGACCGGCTGGGAGCCGAGCACGGCTACAGCGACCGCAACGGCACCGACTCGGCCGGGTGCGGGGACGGCAACGCCACCGCTGATCCCCTGCGGCAGGTGCGCGACACCGGGGGAACGGGGACAGCGGGGACAGCGGGGACAGCGGGGACAGCGGGGACCCAGGGCAGCGGGGGGAGAGGGAAGCTCTGGGGAGGGAGAGAGAACTCAGGGACAAAGGAGAGCCCGGGGGGAGGGGAGGCACGGAGGGAGAGGGGAGCCCCGGGGGGAGAGGGCAGCTCATGGGTCCGGGGAGAGGGAAGCCCTGGGCGAGCAGGGGGACAGAGGTGTCCTGGGGGAGCGGGGAGCCCCAAGGGGAACAGGGAGCCCCAAGGGGAACAGGGAGCTCGGGAGGAGCTGGAAATCCCTGGGAGCAGAGGGTCAGGTTAGGAATGAGAGCCTGGGGGGCACCAGGGAGCCCCAGGAGGGGAATGGGAAGCCCAGTGTGGCACTGGGTGCTGTCGGAGCTCCTCAGCTGCCCGTTCCTCCCGCAGGAGGTGGAAGCCCTGGTGTCCCACTGGAACCTCTACATCAACCTGGGGGGTTTCTTCGCGAGCCTGTTCTCCGTGACTCTCTTCGGCCCCTGGAGCGACAGCGTGGGCCGGCGGCCGGCGCTCATCCTGCCAACGGCGGGCATGGCCCTGCAGACGGCCATCTACCTGCTGGTCATGTACCTGGAGCTGCACGTCGCCTTCTTCCTGCTGGGACGCATCCTGAGCGGCCTCACCGGCGACTACAACCTGATCCTGGCCAGCTGCTTCTCCTACGTGGCCGACGTCAGCGAGCGGCGCGCKCGGACATTCCGGGTGGCCATCCTGGAGGCCTGCCTGGGCACCGCGGGCATGGTGGCCAGCATCRGCGGTGGCCAGTGGCGCAAGGCCCAGGGCTACATCAACCCCTTCTGGCTGGCCTTCGCTTCCAGCCTCGCCGCCACCCTGTAYGCCGCTCTCTTCCTGCGCGAGTCGGTGAAGGAGAAGAAGGCGGCCAAGCTGTTCACGCTCAGCCACTACAAGGCTGTGTACAGGCTCTACACCGCCCCGGAGCGCCCCAGCTCCAGGTGGAAGCTGGTTCTGTACTCCCTGGCTTTCTTTCTGATTGTCACAGTGCATTTCGGAGCCAAGGACATCTATGTTCTGTACGAGCTCGGCTTTCCTCTCTGCTGGACTTCCGACCTCATCGGTTACGGCTCGGCCGCCAGCTACCTGGCTTACCTGAGCAGCCTGGTGGGGCTGAGGCTGCTGCAGCTCTGCCTTGAGGACACCTGGGTGGCAGAGATAGGGCTGATCTCCAACATCGCTGGCATGGTGGTGATTTCCCTGGCGACCACAACGGCGCTGATGTTTACAGGTGATGCTGAAGCGTTAAATCCCCGTTTCTCAGGCTTTTTGGCGTTTTGGTGCTGATGTGCTCCTGCAAGTTCAGGCATGCACATGAAGTTCTGCCCTGTGCACCAAAAAAAAAAAAAAACTGGCAGTGTTGGCCAAACACTAAAGTTGGAAGTGCATCCATGTAATTCCTGGAGTATTAGGCCTCCCAGAGCTRTGTTACGCTGCAAACACAGACTAAAGTGCATTATGAAACCCAGGAGGATGAGTTGGGCCTAAATATAGCAAGGAGACAGCTTCACACTTCTTGGACTGACTTTGGAGATTTTGTTTTTCAGTTGAGCATTCCCTAATGTGTTTTATCTCACTCACAGGTTATGGGATTCTGTTCCTTTCCATGGCAGCCACTCCAGTCATCAGATCCAAGCTCTCCAAGCTGGTCAGTGAGACGGAACAGGGTAAGGAATTAGCCAGTGTGCTTAAGCCAGGTCCTGAAACGCTTCTTGGAAGGTTGAAACCAATCTCTGGGGAGGTTAGGAGTTCCCTGGCTCCTCTGGACTCCTGTGCCCTTGCATTTCGGTTAACATTTTAATTTTTTTCAGGATAATTGTCATTCTTTGATTTAGACTTGCTGCGTTTTCAAGACAAGAACAAGAGGAGAAAAGCGGGAATAGTTCATTCATCCGTCCATTCGTTCCCAAAACACTTACAAGGAGCAGGGGTTAAAATGGATTATATAACAAGGAGAAAAGAGTCYTTCTCCTGACCATAACCTCTCTCTGTAGATCAGTAACAGTGGGGAGAACCAGGTGTTGTTGGAGGGTTGTATCATTGACCACGGTGAAAGATCACGGATAACCCGCAGGACGAGCATATTTGCCTTTTGATCAGTTAAGTGTTGGGAGGGCTCGCTCTTGCTGTGAAACACAGCACAGGAATGTGTCCGAGGCAGGCAGAGGGAGGAGGGAATCCAGGTGGCAACGATCGAAAGGTGATTTTTGCACAACCCGTGTTTCTTATTTTAGAACGGCGATGGCGCGTACGGCGCGTTTATGGCGCTGAATCTTCTGCTGCACTTAATGTTTAACAGGTGATAAGAGGTGCTTGGTAGTGAACAGATCCATGGCCTGAAGCATTTACAACCCAGCTGATAGATAATATCCCTGGGCAGCTCCTTATCCAGATCCTGCAGGTGGTGAGGTGGTCGTGGCCACAGCTTGGACCTGCCAGGCCAGCGCTATGTCCTGCTTGATCTCACACTTCTTTCTGTGGGAAGTGCAAACCCTTGGAAAGACTGGCAGAATCCCCCAAGGGTGATGTGTCACAGCTGCTCACAGGCAGTAAGCACCTGCCTATCTCACCACTGACCTCTTATCTCTSTTTTTTCCAGGTGCTCTCTTCGCTTCTGTTGCCTGCGTGGAAGGGCTGTGTTCGCTGGCGGCGACGGGAGTGTTCAACTCCCTCTACCCGGCCACCTTGCACTTCATGAGGGGATTCCCATTTCTCTTCGGGGCTATARTCCTTCTCATTCCAGCAGCTATCCTTGGGTAATTTGCTTCAAATTCCTAAACTTCAAATTTCTAAACTTCAGATTTCTAAACTTYGAATTTTCTAAACAGGCAATGTCATATGGAAAATGCTATTTACTCCTAGGATGGAAGCTGGCAKTTTTAAGGTGTATTTTTGGTTATGAGGGAGTGTTTGGTGCCCCCTCTAAGCAGAGGTGCAGGTCATTTCTCCAGGAATCTGAATCCTGGGGATGAACCTGAAGCCTGGTGTAGCTGCCAATACTCAAAATGCTTCAAAGCCTCRCTCCACCCTCAGTGGAATCCAAAATCTGGAATTGAATTTGAGAGTTCTTTGTGGAAGAGGTGGAGCTCTCTCAGCAGGCTCTCTTCCTGTAACTTCTTCAGTAATTAGAGCAGAAGTTGTGATAGAAAACAAATCCCCTGGTAGGTTCTGGGAAATGGAATGTGTTTGGGATTTGCACAAGTGCACCAGCTCCTGGCAGGAGGAGCCAAAACAACAAAAAATATTGTTTTGTCCCTCTGAAACTTTTAAGACTCGCCCATTTCAGCAACATCCCCGCGTGCCTTTGAAAGTTGAAACTGTTTATTCTTTTCTAGGGGGATACAAATCTGGGATTCCAAACATGACTACAAYGACTTCCAAGATGCTTCCCTGTCCCCTGCAAAAGACTGAATTTATCAACAAGGAACCGGCCAGCACGGCAGTGTCCACCTGAAGTGGACAAAGTGGACAAAAAATTGCACTTTATTCTTCCCCCAAAGGACAGATCAGTGTGGCAGGGACACCCTGCTTGTCCTTACTAACTCTTAAATGCCAAACAGTTGGAAATCAGAGGAGGAGCTCGATTTGGAGCTGTGAGTGCCTCCTCAGTGTTGTGTTGGCTCATCTGTCAGAGCRAACCCAAGAGACCCCAAAGCCAATCAAGCTGCTGTGGGCCTTTTGCAAGGCTGATTCACGGTTTGGTGTGGCCAGGAGGCTCTGCCATGCTTTTAGTGGGGAGAGAGGACTGAGTTCTGGTTTAATTGCCAGGCATTTTCCCCTCTGAGTAGCACAGAGTGCAGCAGATGAGCTGTGTGAGGGTGAGGCAGTGTCCTGCTGCACAAGGGAAGATCTGTGCTCCAGATCATCGCATTGCCAGTAAAAACCCTACAAATGTGACATGCCACAAAAATCCCTATGGGGAGGGGTGGTTTAGCACAGGGGTGCTATTGCTGTCCTTARTGACCAAACCAGTGTTAGATTTGAAAGTCAGAGGTGTCCCAGGGAGGGGATCTCATCATTGAAGTGTTTGTAGGAATTCCAGTGGGGTGTCCTGCCTGTCTGCAGCTCAGCCCAGGATCTCACAGGTGTTTTTTGGGAAATAACAGATCACCTGAGAATACTGCAGTGCCAGTGGAATGAATCCTGGGTTGGGAGGGGACCCACAGGGATCATTGAAGTGACTCCTGTACGTGCCTTAATTGACCCTTGCCAAACCTGATGAACCTAAGGCTAAAATTGTYCAAATTGTTCCCCCCTTACACTGCAAAACTGAGCCCCAGCCMCGTGAAATCCCTGCTGTGCTTACCCAGAGCCCATCCTCAGCAAGCTGATGTGAGAAACAGGAACAGTGACTTGAAGATTAATTTTTTTTTTTTTTTGTTATATATGGCATAATTTTGTGTTGATGACCTCAGTCCTTCTGCCTGGCTTGGGATCTGTTGATTCCAGCAAGCCAACCCCATGTCCATGGTGCTTATAATTGTTCTTTTGAAGCATTGCCTGTGCTGCTGCAATCCTTTTTTTTTCTATTCACCGTGCCATAAACCAGCAGTTCTGTGTACACTGCACTGCACACGCTGTTCAGGTACAGGCAGTAATGACTTTACTGTTACTTTCAGAATGAATAAAACCTCCGTGCTCTTTTATGGTTCATAAAACTCTTGATTTTCTTGTGTAGCTGTTGGTATTGTTTGTCCTTGACTCATTCATGGCTTCTCTCCATTATTTTCGTTCTCCTTTGTTGAAGATTTTGCAGTAAAGAAGGAGCAGCAGGGATTTATCTGGCTTGTGGAGAATGAGTGTGTGAGGCTGAAAAGTCAGGGAAAATGCAGGTTTGGGATCTGCAAGCAGCCAAAATTTGCTTTTCCTGACCACCAGAGTCAGACCTGGGAGAGACCTTCATCTGAAACCTGTCCTCAGCGTGCAGTAAATGTGAAATATTTGCAGCCAGCTTTGTCCCTATCCTCTGTGCTAAAAGCAGCACAACTGGGGAGCAGAGAAGCAGGAGGGGGTGAAGCAGGGAGGCTTTAAGGACTTGGTGTTTTGCCACCTGCTCCAAGCAGTTCTGCCAGGGAACGCAGGAGTTTCAGGTGTGATTGCAGGGGATTGGCCTCCCCGAGGAACAGGGCATGCTGTGAATGCTGCAGAGGGTGTTTGGGGCTGAATGGGTGTGAGGTGAAATCTCCTCTGCTCCCTGGATGCCAATTCAAGCAGCTGCTGGGTGTTGTGAAACCTGGCTCTGCTTCCCTGCCCGTGCCAGCCTGCTTGCARGGGAGAGGCTCAGTGGCACCTATTATGCCTTATTAAAAAAAAAAAAAATTAAAGATTTTCTGGGCTGTTCTCCAAGAATTGCAGCAGGGAATCCACGGCTGGGGGCAGCAGACAGAATCCCTGGGGATGCAGTGCATCAATCCATAAAAAGGTGAGCGGGAAATGAGGGAATGGTGCTTGGGAATGTCAGTTCTGCTTCACGGTGGCAAGGAAAAATGAGGGTGAAAAACCTGCAGGGAGAGAAGCGGTGATATAGACAAAGAGGTGAGGATTTAAAGTAAAAACCAGATTTATTAATAATAAAGCCTGATAGGATAACTCCAAACACTTTAGAGATGGCAGAGCGAAGGGATGAGGGAGGGTGAGGACAGATGGATTCATTTCCTTGGGACTGCCCCAGCTGGGGATGGGATGTTTTGCCAAGAAAGCAGGGCAAGTTCATCAAGGTGAGGATTAATTATGGGGAAATTGGAGGAGTCACAGTCTGGGCAGCTGGGGCAGGAGATGGGATCTGGTTTCAGGTGAGACACCTGAGCTGTAGGGAATGAGTAAATCTCCACGTGGAACGCTGGGTGARGAGGTTTAATTGCTACAGAGCCCCYGGGAAACAATTCACAATAACCTGAATTATTGCAGGGAGAGAAACCCTTAGGACTGTTTGTGTGGGACTCCTTCAGCAGCCACATCCAGTTACTGGAGGCTTTTCCCTGAAGCAGCTCACGAGAGGCTTTTATCCTTGGGCAGATTCACCTTTGGGCTCATCTGCTGGCTTCTTGTTATTATATCTGGAGATTAGATGGATTCTAATTCTGGTGAATGCTGGGCAGATATGGCTATTAACCTTTCACTGGAGAGCAAAGATGCCATTAACTGCGAGCTGATAAGAACTATCCATAAAGAACCAGAATTAACTCCTTTTTTAAATTTTTTTTTCCTGAAATGTCTGTGGAGCTAAGCCAAAAGAAGAAAGTGTTTGTTTTTCAGACAGTTAAAGCAGGGCTTCAGGGAGAGCCAGGAGGAGGACAAAGTGGCTGAAACAGCTTGTTACCTCCTGAGAGGATTGAGTTTTTCTTGAGCAGGGAGAGGAAGAGGAGCTTGCTGCTTCTGCAGGGTGATTTCAGCAGCCTGGAGTGTGGAATTTGGGGATTTTCAGTGCCAGGATGCCCATGGTTCTTCATCAGCGCTGGCACTGATGGTTCTGCTCCCAGCTGGAGCAGCCCTTTGCATCAACTTTACTTTTTCCTGATATTTTAAGGTGAGGAGCTGCAAGAAGCCCTGGTGGGTGTTGAGRAGAGGTCGATAGGAAGAAGTTCCATTCGGAATTGCATCCAGCAGAGTGTAGGGACAGCCCTGAGGAGCTCAGCCAGGGCTGTGGGGTGGTCAGGGATGTTCAGCAGCTCCTGCTGAAGGCACAGAGCACGGGAGATCYGCTGTGGGGCAGGGACAGGATAAAATACACAGTGTGTGATAACCCCACAAGCACAGCCATCAGCACCTTCCCTGCACGGATATAAAAACGTTCCAGGGTCACAATCCAGCTTCCCTGAAAGCACAGAGCTGATTCAGTGCTGAAGCTCAGGCATCAGGTGGAGGGAAGGAGGGTGTTTTTAAAGCACTTTTTGCAGAGATCTTGCAGAAACTCCACATGGTCCAAGCCCAAATTTCATTGCCAGGGTTAAGAGCACACCGTGGCTTTTGCAGCACTGGGAGGTGGAAGTTCCTCCAGGAGGGAAAGAGCTCTTGTGATAAAGGGATATTGCTGGGAAAGATAGCACAGCTCAGGAGGCCCCTGTGGGTTATCTTCCCCAAACACAAGGGGGTTTTTAGGGCTTAGCTTTTATTTGTCCTTTCCTGCTCTCAGTTTCTGACCATGAGAGTATTTTCGGGGCACACAGCAGAGCCACAAGTTCCTCCCAGTCGCTCTTCTCCCCCGTGTGTCCTCTTGGGATGGATTCTCACCAGTTCCTCAATTTTCAGCTCTCAGAAAATCCTCTCTGGATGAGTTTCTGGGGGAAGCTGCAGCTGCTTGTGGGGTCTGGATGGTGCCAGGGTTCCTCACACCCCGTGCATGTCCTGCCAGCCCACAGGAGGGTGTGGTAGCCACAGATCCATCCTGGCTTGCCATCCAGGCACCGTGGGAGTGAGGACCAGCCTTTGGGGGCACAGGGGCTTGTATTTGGAGGGTGAGGAGGGGGTAAAGAGCCACGAGTTTTCTCTCAAAGATGGGAAAAAGGAGGGATAAATCTGGACCCACACAAAAAGGGGTCCCTCGAGTCTCTGGGGCTGCTGGGCTGGCTCTAGCTCTAGCTCTGCCCCAGTGACAGCAAACAGTCCAGCCCGTTCTCCGAACCGGCTGAGGAGTCCCGGGAGGAGCGGCCCTGGAGGAAACGGATGATTTTGTCGATGGTGGCCTCCTGGTACTCGTGGGACCACCTGTATTCGAGGGGAAAAGGTGACATTTACKTTTTGTGCTGTATGTGAGGGATCACAAGACAGCTCACAGGAGCCAGAGGGATTCCTCATCCCTCCACCTTTCCTCCACCCCAGCTCCTTGTTTCCCCACAGATGCTGCAGGATTCCCTGGAGGCTGGAGGGCACAAAGGGAAAGCAGGAGGGAAGAAAAACCTCTGTGAGCCATAAAAACTGCCAGCACGGCTCCTGCCCTGGGCCAGGTGTCACTGCCCTGTCACCCAGAGCAGCCCCAGCTCTGCACCAGCAGCAGGGATGTGCTGGGAACCTTTGTCCCCTACGGTGACTCAGTGTCCCTTTGACCCGTCCTGCCTCCCTCAGCTGTTTGTCCCAATGTCCTTGGGGTCATTGCTACCCCTTGTTCAWGCTGTTTTCTCCCCACGGCACAGGTGGCTGTCACTTACATGATGCCATTAAATTTCAGCACGGCCCTCATGTCCTTGGGGAGCGTCTCTGGGTCCGGCCACTCGAAATGGTCTGTGACAGGGACAATGTTCTTTCCAGAGTTCAGGGCTGTCACAATCTCCTGCAGGGACAGAACGTTCAGGTGCTCGTGGGCTGTGTCAGCCCATCACCAACTCCCTCTTGCTCCTGATGCATTGGGATTTTCGCTTCTGTATTTTTCATGTATCTGTAACCTTGGAATTCTTTAGTGGATAACTCCAGACTCCAAATACAGTGCTAAACTACAGTTCCAAACTACTGCTCTCCCATTTTTACACAAAACAATTCCTCTGCAGCCCCCAAACTCAAGGACACCTCACTGTGCCAGGCCCCAAGAGATGGAAACAACAGAGAATCGGGGGGAGCAAACTTGGAGTCAATGACTGCATTGGCTGCAGCTGCAATTGGAGAATTCACCCCCCAATGTGCAAATGGATAAAACTTATGAAGAACGAAAAATGTGTGACCAATGGTTCATTCTGGGTGTAGCCCCTGGTGGGCTGGGACTGCCCGGAATGTACCTGAAAGCCCTGAAATAAATTTGAAAAGCCCCTGCTTTTTATTTTCTGAATTTTGTCCAGCCTTTGTTTCAGGTAAACCAGATTTAGGCATCACCCCGATGTCCCCACAGCTCCCACCTGGTGGCATCTCTCACCTTGTGCACCCAGTCCTTGCACTCGGGGTCCTCCATGCATTTATCCAGCGCGTGGGGCGAGAGGACCAGCACAAAGTTCCGTGCGCTCAGGACGCTCTGGATCAGCTTGTCCTCGAATTTCCCCGCCTCCAGCTTCTCCACGTCGATGAACACGCTGAAGCCGTGGAGCTGCAGGTGCACCTTCAGCAGGCTGGTGGCAAGAGGGGACAGCACTGTGAGAAGAGGCTTCACGGGCTGTCCCACAGCGTGGGCTGAGACAGGGGAGAGGGGAATGAGGTGCCAGCTCCAGCCCAGAACACGAGGAGCTGACATTGACTCCCCCACAAGCATGAGGAAAGGGTCAGTCAGTGCCCCAGAGGGACAGGGGGACAGTGCCAGGACAGAGAATCACCCCATCCACCGTACAGGTTATGCCACGTGCTGTCCCCGTTTTTCCTGCAGCTTTTGGCAGACTCTCCCTCCTCCCCATTCCACATTTCTCCCCACAACTGACCCCTCTGGGCATCACCATTTCCTGCAGGACTCACCTGGCCAGCTGCGAGCCGGTGCTCCGGCGGTAGCTGATGAACACATCGGTGCCATTGGACGCCGTTTGCAGCGTGATGGGGGAGTGAAGCGTCTCTGGGCAGCACAAAAAAACCCTCCAGGTGTTAAAAACCACCCACCAGCTCACCCCAAACACCCCTGAGCGCCCCTCCATCCCCACCAGGACCCACCCCTGGCCGCGGTGAGGATGCGGACGCGGTGGAAGCCGGTGTGGACGTGGCAGTCGTCCTGCAGCTGCTGCTCCGTGACGCGGTGCAGGAAGTTGCGGTCGATGCCGCAGGTGAGCAGGTTGTAGGTGTACTGCCGGAATTTGGGGTCGATGCCCCCCAGCCAGTCGGCCAGGTTGCTGCGGTCACACGTGGAGTAGTCGGCGAAGGTCTTGAGCTCCGTCAGCTCGCGGAAGAACCTGGTGGAGATATGTGGAGGTGGGGAAAAGCGGAGTGGAGGGCAGCACTCAGAGACATGGGGGAGCTGCACAGCTTCTGTCTGCTCAGGAGGGAGTGCAGCTCCGTGCTGGGGTGAGGGATGAGCTGCAGGGACAGGGAACAGAGGAACAGCAGCTCCTTGCACCTCTGTGTCCCAAGCTAAGGGTGAGTTCCCACCTTTCTGTGTGACTTGTAGGATCCCACCTGCCCTGTGCCCTGTGCCTTGCCCCATCCCACCCCTCTGMCATGTGCTGGGATTTCAGAAATCCCTCTGGGGCTGMCAAGTGCAGTGGAAAAGCCCTGGCAGTCCAGGTTTTGCATTTGGAGGATCTCCATCCTTGTTTTTGCAGGAAGGGGAGGGCAGAGACCTCGTCCCTGGCTCTGCCCCTGCAGTGATGGCCGTGAGAGAGTCCAGTGTGCCCTGCTGGTGGTCCCACCTTTTCCGAGTGATGCTGGAGTCCATCCCCAAATCCTTCTGCAGCTCCTGCTCTGTCAACCTCAGGAGAATGTCCCCATCAACCTGGTGATCCTGCCAAGAGAAATCCGGGCTGGAAAGGTCCCCAAGTGAGATGCTTACACCTCTGCTGCAAGATGGGACAGAGGTGTCCACCCAGGTGACCCTCCCCAGGGCACGCAGCCCTACCAGGAATCTCTGGCAGTATTTGTTGAACCCGATCTGCTGCAGCCATGTCTGCACCTCGCAGGACTTCCAGTTGGGAACGGTGGGCAGGATGCGCCGAGGAACCTCCTCCCCTATCAGGCGCAGCACCTTTTTGGCTAGTGAGGAGGTGGTGCTGCTGGTGGARTAGCACACAATCCTCTTCAGGCTCTGCGTCGCCCCAATCTCACTGAAGATCTGGGGACACCAAGGGAGGAGGCGTCACTTTGCTTTCCCTCATCCTCCTCCCAACAATCAGGTGAGGAGAAAAGTGGTGAGCTCACAAAAGACACCAAAACGCGCCCGTGGCTCCCCTTCCCTTCAGCACCACCTTCCTCCAGGCCAACCTACCCTTTACCTGTGTTTTCTTCTGTGTGGCTTTGATGGTGGCCTCGGTGCAGAGGTAGAAGGCGGCGATGCACTGAGCCTCCAGCCGGGAGCTGTCCAGCAGCGGCACCAGGCGCTGCAGATCCTGCGCCGTCCGGCCCTGGACGTTGTCGCTGCTGCCCAGCATCTCGCGGGCGAAGCGCTCCGGGTCCAGCGAGGCAATGAAGGGCTCCACCAGCGCCAGCGTGCCCGAGCGCTCCACCTCCTTCTCAATCTCCTTGTTGGTGGCCAGCACGGTGATGGCCAGGCAGGCGTGCAGCCGGATCAGCTCGTCGTCCCTGGAGAACACCAGCGGGAAAAGCCACTCGGCTGCTTTCTTCTCGATCATCAGTCGCTGGTTGGCGTGGCCACCGTACATGGCGCAGTTGGCCAGGGCCATGGCGCAGTGGCGCAGCACGGCGGGGTCTGTCCAGCGGCACCAGTACAGCACGGTGTCCAGGCCCCCGTCGGAGATGAGCTGCGAGCAGGTCTCCTCCGTGTGTTTGAACATGTGCTCCAGGATGCCCGAGAGGCTCCGGGCAAGCTGAGGGATGTCCCGCTCCTTGGCCAAGTTGAGGATGACGCCCAGACCGACCCGGGCGAGCCGGTCCCTGCGGGGAGGAGAGGAGGGTGAGGTGGACGTGCAGGGAGTGAGGACAATGACCAGTGTGAACTGCCAAATGCCTTGGTGCCTTTTGTCCCAGGAGAACTCCCTGTGGGACACAATATGCACCAGGCTGCTGCTGGAAGAACCTGATGGAAGAGCTGTGATGAGACAGGACAGGGGATGGTTTTCCCCCTGTGGGGGAAAAGGTGGCCCCACAAGCCCTGAATCTGAAACTCAGCCAATTATTGTGTATGACTGAGTCCTGGGAAAAGAAAGGGAGTGTTAACAACCTACATAGAAGAAGAAGAATGCCGCATCTTTAGCTACTGTTGAGAAAAGGAGATTAGAGTATAAAATTGATAATGCAGGTAGCTAGAAATTATAAACATTACTAATACTGTAGCTTTTGCAAACTCACCAATTATGTTCTGATTACTAATTAAACAGTTATCTCTTAACCAATGTATGTTCGACACAAATGTATACTTTAGTTGCTAAAGTAGATAAAAGAGGCTTGTCCCACAATAAAGTTCTTCCTTCCTTCTTTCTCTCTTTTTTTTTTCACCTACTTTTGTGTGTTTTGTATCTATTATTTTATGTCGCTGTTTAGCCAGCAGCGACACATCCCCCTCCCCCCCAGTGCTGCACAGCCCAGGATCCCCTCGCTGGATGCCCTCATGCTGGAGTAGGACATTCAAGGCAATCAAGCAGTGAATGCAGGGCTGGAAATGGCTCTGGCCTTGGGACCCCTGTGCTTAAAATGACCCCTGAATGGGGCTGTGCCTTGAAAACACAGTGGGGAAGGGGGAAAGCAGGATCATGGAATGGTTTGGGTTGGAAGGGACCTAAAAACTCACCCAGGTCCAACGCCTTGCCACAGGCAGGGACAGCTTCCACTRGCCCAGGYTGCTCCAAGCCCCATCCAGCCTGGCTTTGGACACTGCCAGGGATGGGGCAGCCTCACCACCCTCTGAGATGAGCTCTTGGCTGTGCTGCCAGSAGCTTTCCTGTGCTGYCTGAGCATTCCTGCCCTCAGCAGTGGCCATTTGGTGCCGTGATGGAGTTTGTGAGGCAGCCCTGGTACCAGTGCCCCGTGCCCCACTGCTCGTGAGGGCGGTGGCACGCTCGGTCCCCAGCGACAGTGGGGTGATGGCACGCCAGCCTCTATGCTGGCAGGCAGGAAGGACATTTCTGGGAAGCCTGTGACCCACAGGGCTCTCACTGACCTTGGGGTGGGTTTGACAGGAAATGTTGTGGAGAGCCCTGGGGAAAGAAAAAAATTAAAAAAAAGTCCCTGAGCCTGGGTCTGGCTGCAAGCCCGGGCTCAGCCGTGGAGCTGGATGACAAACACGGCCCCAACAGGTCCCTGCAGCTGCAGATGGAGCCAGGACCTGGCCAGCTCCCAGCCAAACACCCCACAGACTGGGGGAGTTCTGTGAGTGAGAGGCTGGSACCCCACAGGGAACCCCAYACCCCACACCCCACACCTCCCTGTGGTGGCTCAGAAGTTGTTGGAAGCTCCAACACTCCATGAGCTGCCCCTGGAGTGGAGACAGCAACTCCAGCGAACCCTTTCCCATGCTAAGAAGCCGAGTGCCGAATGCAGACGGTGCCAGTGATGCTTCCTGGGATTAAATTCCACCCTAATGGGCTTTCCTGATTTAGCTGCCGCTTATTTTTGCCTGCAGCAAGGCCTGGGCAATGAGTCCCCAACCTTCAGTGAGGGACATGCCCCAGGAAGCCGGAACAACGCTTTGGCCAGGCCCCTCTGAGTGCTGCCCAGAGCCCTGGCAGGGCTCAGCAGGGCTGGGGGGCTCCGAGGGGGGAGTGCAGCTGACAGGGGGAGTTTGGGGTGCTGGCAGGGTGAGCTGTGCGCGGGTGATTTGGATGTGTCGGGTGCCACGTGTGCACACACAACACACACTCAGGAACACACACACACACACTCAGGAACACACACACACACGCTGCCAATCCCATTGTGCTCTGACACAGACATCCCAGCACCTCTCACCTGTCCCGGATCTGAGCTAGGGGATGAGGGCTGCTGACCAGCTGACCCCTCCTTACGGCCTCATTGCAGCCCTGGTTAGCAGCAGGAAGGCTCTGGGAAGTGGCTTTGTCCTCCTCCTCCTCCTCCTCCTCCTCTTCCTGCTGCAGTTATGGCTAAAGGGGAGCCACATCTTGTGCTTTTTGGGTCAGGTGCTCTGGCTCAGCCAAACTGACTCAGCTCAGCCGGCTGAAGGGGGCTCAGGAGGACACCCCAGTTCTCCTCAGCATCCCAGAGCTGGGGCTGGTTCTCCTCCCTCCTGCTGCTGGGGAAGGGAGCAGCAGCTCGTGGTCATTGCCTGGGCGTGAGTCAGGGACCCACTGCACAAGTGTGAGGATCCGAGGGGAATCGTGCACCAGGAGCACCCAGATCAGGGAAATTTGGAGGCTGTGATGGGGGAGGCCAGGTTGGATGGAGCTTGAAGCAACTTGGACTTTGGGAGGTGTCCCTGCCCGTGGCTGAGAGTTGAGCTGAGGGCTTTAATGTCCCTTTGAACCCATTGTGGCGGTGCCCGGGGCGCTGGGAAGGGCTGTGCCCGCCAGGGTGGGGGGCTCTTCACACACTCACCGGTTTTCTGCCACCAGGATCTGCTCCAGGAGTTTCCCCGCCTGGCACTTGACCTCCAGCTCGGCGGTGTAGAGCAGGTGCAGCAGCAGGTCCAGGCCCCCCTCCAGGCGGATCACATCGCACAGCACCTTGGCCACGTCCCTGCCCACGGCCGGCATGGCCCAGGCCTCCTCCACCAGCCGGAACACCTCGGACAGGGCTGCCCGCAGCCCCTCGGGGGTGGCCGCCTGCGTGGCGTGGGCGATGGAGCGGCGGAGCACGGGCAGGACCCGCTCCAGCGCCTCCCGCACCTCGGTGCCCACCCCGGGGGAGACCCCGTCGTGCCCCGGGCCGCTGCCCCCGCTCGCCCAGCCGCTCGCCCGGCTCACACACTCGGGCACCGCCAGCCGCTCCGCGCTCGCCATGGCCAGGGACCGGCCCAGGGTGTGCAGCGACAGCAGCAGGGCGAGCATCGGCGGCTGCTACCGCGGCATCCCCGCTCCCCTCGGCGCCCGCGGGGATGCGGGTGGCCGGGCGGGGGGCACGGGATGGGGGGATGCGCCCCGCTGGCCCCTCCGCCCTGTCGGGATGCGGAGCTGCGAGCGGAGCGGGATCCGCCTTCCCCGAGCCGGGCTCAGCATCCCGGGGCCCGGGGCTGATGTCACCGGGCGCAGGCGCCGCCTCTGCGAGGAGGGGCTCGGTGCCGGCAGCTGCAGCCCCCTCCCGCTGCAGATCCCCCCGGACATCACCTGCCTGCGACCCCGGAAGGGTTTAACAGAAAAGCGTGGATGTGGCGCTTGGGGCATGGCTCGCTGGTGGGGCTTGGCAGGGCTGGAGTCGGGCTTAGAGTGCTTTTCCAGCCTAAATTCTGTGATTCTCTGATTGTGGCCTTTCGGTGCTTATGGAAAAAAAAAGGGAAAGTGACTTTTTACACGAGTAGATAGTGATATCTATCTATCTATCTATCTATCTATCTATCTATCTATCTATCTATCTATCTATCTATCTATCTATCATCCATCTATCTGTCTATCTATCTATCTATCTATCTATCTATCTATCTATCTATCTATCTATCTATCGCAAGGGGTTTTGAAATAAAAGAGGAGAGATTTAGATTAGATATTGGGAGGAATTTTTTACCTGTGGAATGGTAGGACACTGGCACAACTTGCCCAGGGAAGCTGTGGATGTCCCAACCCTGGAAGTGYCCAAGGCCAGGCTGGAGGGGCTTGGAGCAGCCTGGGATAGTGGAAGGTGTTTGGAAACACACATTCTTCTCTTCCAACCCAAAACATTCTGCGATCCCACAGCCCTCCCTGTGCATCCTGAGCTGTCCCCTTGGCCCAGGTCCCCCCGCCGTGCCCGAGCTGCTCTGTGGTGTCACTTCCACGGCGGGCAGGGACCCCCACGCTGGTTTTGCAGCACTTCAGGTCACTCTGTGAGCAGGGAGGGGGCACAGGGTGGAGGTAAAGAGGACCAGGCACCGTGGTGGTCACGGTGAGGCTGCGACCACCCCGGCACAGCGTTTTGAACCCGTTTGGTATCAGCAGGGGGCAAATACCCACCGCTCGGTGGGAATTCAGAGCGGCTCTTCTGGGTGGGCTTTGGATTTGCATGATAAAAGAAAGAGCAGGGGCAGCCTGGGCCTCTTTTGTTTTCTTTTTTCCAGGCCAGACGTGCTCAGGGCAGAAATGTTTAAACGCTTTGGGCATTTCTCGGATGTGCTGGGAGGAGCAGCTTAAGTCCTTGGCTCCAAACCCAGGTTGTTGCCAGGTCAGCCTGAGACTTAAATTCGAGTTGATGTTTGGATGTGACAGAGTCGCTCTTAATCCTCTCTGAATCCACTACGAAGGGACAGAGCGAGGAAAGGGACAGGACGGCAGAGAAGGCATCCCAAGTAGCACAGAACTGCGGGAAAACTCGGCACTGAACCGGTGAGGATTTTCCTGATAAATTATTATTAATTGGGGGAAGGACATGGGCTGTTGCAGTGTAGAGCAGCAGAAGGTTTTGCAGCCCGGGGGCAGCAGAATTCAAACCATTCCCTCAGGCTTGTCCTGACTAGCCCAGAGAGCTGAGTTTGCTTTACTTTGCGTTTAGTTTTGCTCTGCTTTGCTTTTCGGGAGGGATTTTCAGAGCAGCAGCGGTCCCCAGCCTTGTCCTGGGGGATCAATCCCATCCCCTGAGTTCTCCTCACGGACTTTGCTCAGCCCTTGGCTGCAGGAGCTCCCCAGGGCCCCTTTATCCAKCCGAGCCYTCTCCTGGGATCTCCAGCTGGCAGGGAAGGGCTCGCTGAGCCTCCGTGGGTCTGTGGGAGCCTGGAGCAGCAGGAGGGAGCTTTGTCTTAGCYGATCAGCAAAAGCAGCTCAAACAATGCCCAACCCTCATCTCCCAGAGCCTCCCAGGGCTCTTTTCCCCCGGGACTGGTGCAGCAGGGATGGGATGGAGCCGGTGCTGGCACTTGGGGACAACGCCAGCCCTGCCACGGCCGAGGCCAGAGGACAAGGGATGGAGTGAGGGCTGCAGAAATTCAGAAATCCTGCCCTCAGCTCCCCAGGGCTTCCAGGTGGAAAAATGCCTGTCTCAAATCCAAATAAAGCTCTTCCTGCAAGGGTGGGAGCAGATGATGCCAGGAACTGCCTGAGTCTGAGCTGGACCCCTGGAGAAGTGGGCATCCTTGGGTTCCTCTCCTCCCAAATCCTGCATCATTTAAAGCCCACCGCTGCTGCCCGAGGGTGGGGACAGACCCCACGGATCTCCTGTCTGCAGAAGGGACAGGATCGCTGCAGAAGGGACAGGATCGCTGCAGCCTCGTGCGGCGTTCGCTCCTTGCCCCCGACTAAACAAACATCCCAGAGTTATCAGGAGCCGCCGAAAGAGCTGAGTCGGCATTAATTAGTAACCGAAAAGATTGGCTGGAAAGGGAATGACGGGAGCAAAATACACAGGCTTTTGTTTGCCTTCTGCAGTGAAAGTGCAGAGGGCTCCTGCCCCCGGCCCTCACCTCTGGTCCCCAGGCACAGAGATGGCACCTGCCCCATCCCGAGCCACCAGGCTTTGTGGCTACCTAGATCTTGATGTTGAGAAAGCTGAAATCCCAAGAAAAATCTCTCCAAAATGGTGCAGTTTTGGGCAAATATAAACCCGGGAGTTTTCCCTGAGCATCGCTGCCCCATCCCGTTTCCTTTGGGTTTTTGTCTTGCCAAGGCCAGGCTGGAGAGCAGCTGGGGGCTTTAACACTGTGAGGATTGTTATGAAATCAGTACGGCAGGACCTCAAAATGCTTCCTGACTCTGGCCTGCTGTTCCTCCCCACTCTTGGAGCAGTGTCCAGTCTTCACCGGGGCTCCTGCAAGCGTGGGGAGCCCCTGTCCCCCCCAAACACCCCAGGGCTGTGGGGCAGGCTGGGTGGGGGATCATCTCTGCCCCTTTTTCCCGGTACTGACCTTGAGCTGTTTGCTCTCTCCCGCCGGGGCAGGCTGAGCAAACAGTGGACGCTGGGGCTTTGCCGCGCTCCGGGGCGCTCAGTCGGAGGAGAGCTGCGCTCCCGAACACCCAGGATGGGGCTGCTCTTCCCTGCCCTCGTGCTGGCCCTGCTTGCCACCACCCATGCTGCAGAAGGTGAGCCTTGGCCATGCCAGGTGCTGTGGGGATGGAGCAGCTGGGGCTCCTGGGTGGGTGGAGGGGCTGGGCAGGATGGGGAGGGGAGGGAGGGGATGGTGGTGATGGTCAGCAGTGGCTGTACCTTGAGGATGGGAGAAAGCAAATGGGCAGCACATGGGGGTTGATGGTGCCTTGGAAAATCCCTGGCCACCCCAGCTTGGAGCTGGGATCATGGCACAGCCCAGTCTGTGGCTCCCATCCCAGCAGGACCGGGGTGGGAGCAGGGCCAGGAGCCACTGTAAACCCTGGTGATGGAGCTGACTGTGAAAATGTGGGGTACCCCCAACCAGGACACCCCCAAGTTCATTTCCATCCCTTGGAGCTGGGCTGGGGGGAGGCGAGGGCCCCACTGCCTGCCCCACATGACCCCTCCTGAGCCATGGGGTGGCTGTTGCAGACTCGTGTGAGGGCCGCTGTGAGGAAGGCTTCGACGCAGGGCGCAAGTGCCAGTGCGACACCCTGTGCGTGTACTACCAGAGCTGCTGCAGTGACTACTCCACCGTCTGCAAAGCCAAAGGTACTGTCCCCACGGCCACCCTGCTGGCCAGGGCTCTGCACAGGCTGCCCCAACACCGTGGGGCTCCAAGGATCTGTGCTGGGTCAGCTCTGCACCCACCCGTGTTTGCAGAGTGGATCAGCACCGGGGTTTGCTGCAGCACGTGGGGGTTTTGGGAGCTGGCTCACAGCATCTGCAGCGTGGGATCTGGGCTAATTGGATGGACTGGGGAAAATGCCTTCACTGGAAAGGTGGTTGGGCATGGGAGCAGTGGAATCACCATCCCTGG
>NW_026623395.1:0-24228 GCF_030028575.1 Malurus melanocephalus
ATATCCCAAGCCCACTTCACAGCCCAAAGGCTTGATTTCCCCAGAAACACATGTCAATGGCTGGTTTTGCTTCATAGCCGAACTTGTTTGTGCAAATTGCACACTCAGTGGGGGAAAGAAGAAGAAGATAAAAAAAAGCCATCTGTCACCCCAAGGGCATTTTAAAATGTCAGACTAGGAAGAGAGATCCTGTCCAGGCTTACCAAGTCCCATCTTAGCTCCATTAGCCCCYGATACTCCTGTGGGTAGGGGGCACTGGGAGAATCAGCTGTGCTGGCCTCTGGCCCAGTTCCTGTGCCAGCAGGACAGATGTGGTAATGAAAACTGTCCTCTTTACTCTGCTTTGAATTCTAATTTTTAAATTTGGTGTTATCAGGKTTTCTTTCCTTTTTTTTCTTCACTGCTTTAGACAAGTTTCCCTTTCTCCCGCTCTCACGTATATATGATAGAGTCTGTGGCATTCCCAGCTCTTGAAACAGAGCAGTTTCCAAAATCCCAAAGAGGGAATAAATAGCCTTCCACCTTGCTGTGGTCTGAGTTCAGGGGATCAGCTCTCTGGGTTCTGCTCATATGGAKGTGTGCTGGGCACAGGGAGCAGCTGATGCCTCCAGAGAAAGGACCATGGCACACAGCTTTTTGTTCCCTGGGAGTTCCCTGAAAATGTCCCCTTCTTATTACAGAATTGTCCTTGATCCTCAAGGAGTAACTCCGTGCATATTGACTCCCATTGTCTCCCTTTAGCCAAAAAATAGACAGGCCAATGGCTATTGTTCAACCTGGGGATGTGCCAAGATTGGAAAGGGAGATAAGAAAATGCTTGTTTGCAGCTGTTGTTTGCATTCTGGGCAAATCCTGGACAAAGTGTGGGTCTCAGAGAAAATAAAATTCCCTTCCCACACTGGTTTTAGAAGCAGTGTTGCCATCCAGCTGGGATGTGCAGGCAGAGCTGTTGAGCTCTTCACCATAATTCACACTCAGGCCATGGTCTGGTCATGTCTATAAAGTCCCTTTCAGTCAATGGCTCTACAACAGAACCTGGGTTCCTTCACAGGAGAATCAAAGGCAGTGGATGTATTTCCAGTCTTCTCACTGTCCACAGAAACTGGTGTGACCTAACCCACCCAGCCTGATGGCCACRTAGGTAACCTGAATTCATTGATGTCATGTTCAGAATCACAAAGGAAAATGCAGGCATAAGCTATGCAGTTCACATTCTGCTGGATACAGGAACATCCTTCAAAGCCCCCCAGAGCACTCTGTACATTGGAAATGCCTTCCAGCACAGACTGTGCCAAGGAAATAAAAATTGAGTATTTTTAAAGTGGTACCAAAAGAACCGGGAAAAAACCCCAAGGAGCCCAAAGATCTTTTAGCAGGAAAGTGACAGAAAGCTTTGTCCAGTGCATTATCTTCAGGTCTGAAAAATTAAACCTCCTTATATTAAACTCAATAATGCAGCTGTGTCCTGGGGGRCTAGCAGGGGAAGATTTTGAAAATGAAACTTTTGGAAGGATTCTAATCTATAACAAATGCCTTATTTCTGAYACCTGATAAGTGTGAAGAGGCCCAGAAGTTAAATTCAAGGAAAGGCGTAGGAAATTTCTTTGCCTTGATAGGAACACATCAGCCCTCAGGAATTTGGCATAGATAACACCACTGTGTCAGACAGTCAGCATAGTTATAACAGTGAAAAATCCAGTTTGTTGCCTTACTGATGTGAACAGTCTCATTGCCTTGTGGAATGGGATTAAAAAGTCTGCAAAGAACACCTCAGAAGGTGAGAGTCTTTAGGAACCATTCATGTACAGGCTGATACTTGATACTAATCCTGAGGTGATGGGGTCAGCAGAGCCATGAGGTGAGAGGGAAGCCTCCACTGAACAGAGTGATCTGCAGCAGGGTGTGATATATAACATGTATTTCACTAGGCGAATAAAAAACTGTAAAAAATAAAGGTATTTAGTTCATCTGACCAATTCCTGCTTAACTATCCATGCTGTCATTAGGTAACCATGCAAAAATACAGGTTAGGGAAAGGCCAATGGAAGCTTTAAATAAAATTAACCAGGGCTGAATTAATTTAGATGATAGCATGGTGCTACAATCAACAAGTGCCACCCATGGCAAATACACCAGATTGCARTGATGAGTGATGGGGATCCATGGAAGAATCTTGTCCTGCTCTGGTAATAAGAACACTGGGGAAAATGAAGGATCTAACAGTGAATAAAAAATGTTGCCTATCTCAAAAGTTAGGCTTTTAAAATAAATTTTCTTACTCACTAATTCACCAGCTGAKCTCTTTTCAATTTGTAAGCTAATTTACTAATAGTTTAGTGGCGAAACTAAACCAGCAAAACTGAGTTTCTACTGATTAGCACCACTCCAAAGCAGGCAAAACCCTAGAGGAAGAAGATTATTTTGTCTAAAAGGCAAACAATTGAAGTAGGATGATATTAACATTGGGAATCAGCAATTTCTAATTGTTATGCSTCAACATATGTTGGCTTTGGGCAAATCACAAAGACTGACTGGTGAAAATGCATGTGTGCATCTGCTGGACCAAAACTGGGAGCTGCAGAAAGGCCAGCCAGTGAGACTGCACAACATGCACAGGCATCCACAAACACCACTGTGGAACGGATGTATTGTGCATTTTGATATAGGCCAAAGCATACCCTCAGCTCTGAAAAAAAAAAGAGAAGTTAACTAAGTCAAGGATGGCATTTCCCTACTTGTGTGTATTTCAGTGCTAGTGGAAAGAGCTCTCCATGTTCTGAATATTTGCTTATAAATCTTTTTTAAAACTATGAAGATTCCCAGAAAGCCCCAGATCCCACTGCAGCACTGATAGGAAGCCTAACAGGCTGTTAGGTACTGACGCAATGCTTCCTGAAGTCTCACTCTGCTTCCACCTGCCAGCTGCTCCAGCTGGTAAGAGTCTAACATCCCTAAGGCCAGTAAGAGGGAGAAAGTTGCAGGAACTGTAAATAACAAYGTTCAGTTTCCTGCAATTCCATCATGCATTTATCAAGTCATGCAAAAATGTACTGAATAAATAGCCAAGAAGGCTGCTGGCCAAGAAGGACCTGAACAAAGCAGCAATTTCAAAGTCAGGAGAAGCGAATAAAMCGGGCAGGGACTGTCTTTTATCTTGCAGTCATTACATCTAAATTTCCTCCTAAACAATGTAACGCAGGAGAATGTGCTGTGTGAGCCAGTAAATTGTACACATGTACCACCTACACCACGAAAKCAGTGCTCTCATCTGCCTGTACAACAGTGCTTTGTAAACACAGCTCGCCAGGCCTTTGAGCATTTCTGCAGAGATCATTTCATCTCTCAAATAAAACAAACTGTTGGACCCTACTCAGTCACAGCAGAGAACACTTCTGGGGAGGAAACAGTGATGGATGTCTTCTCCAACTGATAATGCACAATGGCTTAGAAAGATAAAATAAAACTACTGCAAGTTGGACAACAAAATGGTTACATTTACAAAAGGAGCTTTGGAGACCAGCTCTTCAATAGCCACATAGGTTCATGACCTTAGCTGCATATTTCACCCAAAAAAACCCCGCAGTGATATCTCTAGAACAGTGCTCCCTACCAGGAGAGTGGGATATCACCTCACCAGTAATTGCTCGAGATTATAAAGCCTCCAACAGAAGACATTTCACTGCTCTGCAACTTTCCTCCTCGTTGCAGCAACTTCCAGCTCTCACCCAAGCAGTGCACACAGCACAGGAGACAACCTGGCTGCAGCAGGAAATGTGGACACCAAGGCATTCTGACAGTACCTCCCTGGTGTCTAAGACAGACGAGGTGAATGTCATGTCCCTAGTCTCTAGTGAATGAGTTTATAGTGATGATTTAATTATTTTTGTTTGTTTATATATTTTTTTTTTTGGTTTTTTGTATTTTTGTTTTGTTTTGTTTTTGTTAATTTCTTTCAAAGGTGAATGGGAAACATTCAAGATCATAGGCCAAGCACAGCACACATGTATCRTGGAGGAGAGTATAGGTGGGCACATAGCATTTGCACAGCAAATGTGGTATACTAGGGTAAAAAGCTCGTGGCCATTTTCCAATCAAGAATCATGAAAAGTATCCTTGAACCYTGGGGGCAGCTCTCTTGTAGGTTTGTGGAAACACCAGGTGTCTGCAGAGGTGTTTGTTTGGCTGCCTGTGGGTCTCGCAATGCTTATTTGCTGCGCAGAAAAACACACCTCAAGGGACCCCTAACACATTGCACCCCGTTTTGTGCAGCCTCTAGCCCGTGGCTGATGGAATCAGGAACGTACCATTTCCACACATAATGAGCAGTAGCTGCGTTGCTCCGATTTGACMGTAACAGGCCTGAGGGGCTTCTCCTTGGAGCACTTGTCACAGGGACCAAACACAATGGCTAAAAAGGTCTGGTCCATCTTGGTGGTTCACCAGAGCTGAAAGAAAAGAAGAAGGAAAGAGTCAATCAARCACAAGACCTCTCACTGCTGCTGTGCCAGCAAAGGCAGCCCAGGCTGTATATAGACATCTGTAGGCTGGATAATCTCTCTGTGACTAATCTCTCGAGCTGGATGAACTGTCACTATATACAACACARTCACATGCTCTGCAGATTCTTTTTTTATGAAGAAAAGCATAAAGCAAAACATTTTTATAAACACCCCATCATAATATGAGCCATGCATATGGATTCACTGCATGTGGGAAATTACTCACAATTTGTACTCAGCCACTCTCAGCAGACAATAATCAGAAATCCACAGCAACAGTTGGACTTCGGAGAAACCTGCCCTGATCAATAGTTTTGTTYTTTTTCCACTGCATTAAAAAATAGCCATTATTATGCATTATTTTTAAAGCTGAAAACATTACCTAAGAGCAGCTACAAAATATTATGACCAATATGCTGCTTGAGCAGAAATTGATGCTTCAAGCACACTGACAGCTGGGTCATTAGAAATCCACTTTTGTTCTCGAGCCAGGCATCTCTAAGATCAAAGCRCTATCACCAACAGAGTATTAAAATTACTTGAGAGTCAGACAAACAATAATACTGCAGTGTCATTTTTCTCTGTACATTTTTCATAGGGAACACAGGATCTTTCACCTCTTCTAAAAATTGTTTTACATAATTTAGACTTGTACTTAAATAAGGAATTAATGGTAAACAATCAGAAGTAGTTGTTGCAAGAGAGATTTAAATGGAACAAAAGAAATTCAATGACCTATGAAGACTTTAGAATTTGTCTGGCTGGACATTATACAAAAAATGAACCAAATTTTACTCTCTGTACCTGTCTCCATTCTGTTTTTATTCTTACTATTTCAGTGGACTACTTGAAAAGTGAGAAAATAAACCCAGAAATCCTGCCCACTCTTAAGTCAATAAAAGTTTTGCTGKCATCTCCAGGGGAGGCATAACTTCATCCCAAATCATGTGGGAAGAAATTTGTCCTGGAAGGAACTGCAGCGTAATAATCTAAAATTTGCAAGGAGCTTTCAGTCAGCTTGGTGMAGTCAAGGAGTTTTATATTCCACTCAATAAAAAGCAGCAAATATGGCCTGAAGCTTTGAATGCATTCTTCTGCAAATACGAACCCGAGAGCACAAGGTTCACCCTCTCCAAGGAGCCTCTCCCTGCAGGAATTGCTCAGTGCTGTGAGGTGACAGAAGAACCTGGGCTCAGCTCTCCCAGGTTCTTCAAACCAGACATTCACAATTGAATAACCTGTTATTCCAAKGCTCTCCAGAGGAACCACTGATCTAATTTGAATAAAATATCATCACTAGGTCTAGATGCTTTTGACAAGGATCTATCAGGCTTGGAATAAATACTTTGGGCAGAATTAATCTTTGATAAAGTATGAGAATTTTCTGGAGTAACATACAGGGGGAATCATACATGCTATCCGTATTTCATTTCAGATGAAATTATGACACATTACAAAATCCTGCTACAAGAAAAACCATCAAAACTTCTGAATAATTAAAAAGCAGTATTACACCTGGGATAGTATACAAATCCATCTCCATGACAATCTTATAAAAATATTTAAAGCAAAAGGTCTAAAACCATTACAACTTCTAGCTCTGTAGCCTGAAATTTTAACCTTACGAGGTTTTCGAAGTTACACTAGAAATTTAAAAATGGGGGTATCATTAAGGAATATGTTATTAGAGAGAAATTCTGKGCAATGAATCTTGTTGATAAATAAAAGAAAAAAAATACCCACCTTTTCCAACAGCAAGAACCTGGAAATTCTCAGGATGACTAAATAAGCCCTGTGCAGCTGCTAATGTAGAAAGACAACCTCCCTATTAATTCTACTTAAAGGTATTTAAAGCTCAGCCTCTTCAGTTGCATCACCTCAGATCGGTTACAGACAGAAGATTACTGATGATAAAGACTTTACTATAACTGTCCTCTTTCGAATATAGAATGAAGAACAGAAACCATTAGGCAAACCAGACCTTACCTGCCTGTCCCATACTGCAGTTTTTTTATGGTTTGTTTCTAAACAAATTTTGTTGACAAATGTTAAAGTTGAAATATAGTGGGGAGGTGATGGACAACTGATTTTTGCAAATATTAGCTTGGCATTCTGACAAATAGCATTGCAAATTTTAAGTTTATCTCATACTCTGAAAAAAATTTTCAAAGTCAAACAAACCGATTAGTGTCCATGCTGGATCTCCCTTGGTTATACTTCTACAATTCACCTGTTCTAAAAGAACAAATTTAAAGCCAATGAGATTAAAAATTGCTGCTTTTCTTGCAGTCTTTGAAAAAAAATTTTGGGAAATCTATGAAAACATATCTGGAAAATTTTAAAAGTGCTGAGGGTCACATCAATTATTAAGATGTAGAAGTCATTTGGTAGTCAAGAGGATCTGAGACAAAATGAGGGAAAAAATAGAATTAGGTTTCAGCTCAGCAGAATCTTGGGCAGAAGTAACCTAATTGGCAATCCTAATCTTTATTAGAATATTATGGGAGCACAGGACTGAAAGGGACCCCTGTGCTTCTGAGCTCTATTCCCAGAAACTGCAGGAGTCACATGCCTAAACACATCCAAAGATGCCAAAAGCATCTCACACATCTCTCCATAAGCCATTTCAGTGCTTTCCCACTGTAGTAATGATCACCATTCAACATTTTCCCATTTACAGGCAATTGCTTTCTCCTTTAGTATCATTCCAAGAAAGTTAACTGCAGTAATTCCTCTTTCATGTATCTGCCTTCTCTAAAACTGCTCCTTATAATGAGGACAGTAACAGGGAACAAAAAGAATTTTGTACCTAAATTCTGGCTGAAGGCATTAATGTCAGCAAAAGCAAGGTAAGTTTCTGATAGCATACAGTAAAATGATAATTTTAAACTTTGTTTTAAAAATATACCTCGTTGATGCATACACAGCATTAATAGCACACTCCAYACAAACCTCTCGAAGTAATGAAGCATCAAATTGTCAGAACAGTTTTCCTTGATCAACAATTTTTGTCATAACAACAAACAYACCTTGATGCTTTTATGTGATGTGGATGCAAGAGTGGGCTGTGATTTTACTCACGTCAGCCCAGGTAACAGATACACAGCCCCAGGAGCTGCAAAAAAGGGCTGTGCACCACTTAGAGCAACAAAAGTTGCTTGCATTAAACTGTTTCCAGAAATTCATGAAGAGCCAAGGACAACGCACAATAATGACAGGAAGATACACAATGCTACAGCAAAGCAACTAAATTAAATAAATGTTTATGGTGTAATACAAGATAGAGGGTTCTCACTGAGATTCACATAGTTCCAAGTAACTTCTTTCAAATTATTCCATACTGAAAACATAACTATTGCATCCCACAAATAACTACRAATTGATTAAAAAGCTACTTTATTTAACAAGTTAGCATACTAGTCTACATACATGTGTGATCTTTTGTACAGTTTTTATTGTTATTGAACAAAACATAAATTTTTCCTTCATGTATTTTGAATATATCTCTGTGGATATTATGAGGAATATGACACAGTACATAGCAAGCACCAAGAACACTAAATAGCAAGAATGATTCCTTCTTTATACTTACAGATCATTTGTGAAATTAAACAAGAAGTACTAACACTGTAGTAATAACAATAAAAATCAAATAGAGTGCTCCTTAAATTAACTCAATTTAATATCATCTTTTAACTATTTAAAATCAACTGCGAAAGTTTTTAGTAACTATGGCAAATAGAATAGCTAGCAACTCAGCACTATATACTGAGGAATTTCTAGAGACAGTCATGCTTGTGGTGAGACGAAAGCTGCTTCCCCTGCTGTTCTGACAGAGTCCAGAACTAACTAAAGTTACTGTTTTATTCCCTGACTACAGGGAGAAGGCTGAACAAAGCAAAAAGGAGACATTTCTGCATTTAAGGATCCTGCAACTGCAAGGAAATAAATAAAGATGAAATGTAAGGAATTAAGCTTGCTTTATCAGCGACACCAGACTACAGTCACTGCATCTGCTCCTGTTCAGTCTCTGGACTGRAGGAGGGAAACCAGCAAAACAAGGCAGAAAGGTGAGACTGCACACTCAGTGTATGTTCTGAAATACATACATGCAATTCATCAGATCAGTGTTTCTCTCATCAGGTTTGGACTGAAAACTGCACAGCAAGCTTTGTGTCCAGGTGCGGATATAAAGTTATGTTGTAGGACTGAAATGGAGGGAGAAAAGTGAGGAAAGGGAGAAGGAAGTAACAAGTCAAAATGACTACTACTGTTTCAAGTCTTGACTGAAGAACAAGTTTTTAACAGCTTAATTCGCTGCATGCTGCCATAGTATCCCCCAGCTGGTGAAATGAACCATGAAAGCCTGCTGTCTTTATGGAGTCTCTGAGGAAATACCAACTCATCGGTTTCATTAAACCCTTGTGAGAAAGCCAAGTTTGAAGCTGCTGGGGACTTGTATCAGTTCCAAGGCATGTGGAGAGGGGGTGAAAGGAAACGTCACTTGAAAGAGATACTTGGTATCAAGCATCAGCTGCGGAACCTCCTCACGGTTGTTGAGCATAGCCTGAAATTAGAACAGAGTGAGTGTGAAAACACTGAATTAAGAATCAAAGCAAAAGCAGTTCATTGTTTTCTTCCCGTTGTAAATCTTGCTTTTGCATGATGTTAAGCAGATTTGTTTGCATCGCTTTCAAGTGTCTAGAAGATGAGCAACTTAGTAATAATAGGATGCAAAGGTCAAGTACTTCTAAAAGCATCAAAACTCATGTGTATGAAGCATCCTGCTAAGCTGAACATTAGAAACAGCAGCTGCAGCTCTTACCTGGACTTTCCGAACAAATGATGGAGTCACTCTTTTCTCAAAGTCATCTATCGGAGTGTATGAGTTCAGGATCTTAACTATCTGCTCAAATCACAAAAGACTATTTTAGTGTGTCATAAAAAGGGAGAAGACAGAAAGAAGAAAGCGTTATTATGACGTTCTTACTGATATTTAATTAAAGTTTCAGTAAAACATTTTACAGTAAAGAGAGAATTTTGACTTTCACCTACTGAGTTGCTACACATGTGATGATTGCTATGACTCATTTCCAGAGGTGTCAGCAAGATCAAGGAGATGTAGAAAACGCTGAATTGATTAAGGGAAACAATATAAAAACCCCTGTGACATACTAAAAAAAATACATTGTGGAATAAAAATATGGGATATAACAAAGCAGAGAAGTATTCACCACAGGAACAGTTAAAATGCTCAAAACAATCAGGAATAAGGAGTTAAAATTTCAATTTAACAAGCRATGATGTGGAATGCTGAGGAATGCTGCTTTCATGAAATGAAAGTCCAATGGCTTTTTGCAACAAACTATTTTAGATAGCTGAGATTCTGCAATCAGTGCTGCCGAACAAAACAGATGGTTCATTACCTGCACAGTGGAAAGAGATGTGCAGTGCTCACATATTTCCTTGGCATCATCATCTGTGATCTTTTTAACCTGAAGGAGCCAGGCTGCTTGAGACAGTGGTTCCAAAGTTTCTTTGGCATTGCTGCTTTGAAGATTCTTGTCCTTAAGCCATTCTTCCAAGTAGCTGATATTACATCTGGGTTAAACCATGAACAAAGAAGAGAAACATCAGGTTCCCCTTGACAAGGAAGTTACTTTGATGACTGTTAAGGAAATACCCCTCTAATACAGTGCTTAAATTAAAACATTTAACTTAAAAAAATACCTGCAGATCACAAAAATTGAACTGTTAATAGCTTACTGAACTATAAATTAAATCCTTTTCATATTTCAATTTTATTTTTTCTTCATTTTCATTTCCTTAGATCATAGCTAATAGAAAGCAAGTTATTAGTTTAGCTGTTGTTTACAGAAAAKAACTAATATATAGTGGCATTGCCTATTGCACTGTATAGCATTAGAGAACATTTATTTACAGCTGAGCATGGACAAGGAATGAGAATAATCTCTGCCTGTTACAGAGCAGGGCCAGGCTTGTAACTGACAACCAGCTTTCTTCTAATAAAGGTCCCAGATGGGCCAAGGTTTTACTGATTTTCCTCCACCTGAGTCTGCAGAACTGACTAATGGAAAACAAATGCACMGTTTCTTCTGCAGAACAGGTAGGAGCATGATTCCCTGATGTTTGCAACAAGAGAGATGCTGCTCAGTGTCCACCMTCCAAGGCTCTGTCTCAGTGCCTCTCTCACCACACAGCACAGAACGTGCAAGTCAGCTTTTGTACCTCTGCCAGCCAGGGCACACTGCACCTGTTTGCTACAGTAAGAAAGAATTAAAAATACTGYTGGTCACATCAGGGATGAGCTAGCATGGAAAGAATCCTAATCATGTCTGACTTAAAACTCCAGACTGTAATTTTCTCTGCCTTTTCCTCCTAGTGTTTACATGGAAAGAAMAATTTGTAATTGTCATGTTGAGAAAGCTCAGCCCAAAATATGGAGATTTGCTTTTCCAAGAGGAGTAAAAAACAGTTGGCTACTTGCATCAGAATATCCAGTGACAGAGATAAAGAACATTACACACAAGTGTTAAAAATTATTTCTTGAACTCATTAAAACTTGACTGGCTTTACCTTATCTGCATTCCTTTTCTACATGAGCACATGTCCTTGCGGAGGAAGAGACTATTGAGGGTGACAGCTCCAATCAGAAAGAAAAGCTGCTTCACTGCCTGCTTTAGAAGCTCAGTGTCCAAGCCATTCTGACACATAGTGCTATAAAAATAGCTGAGCTGCTGCAGGATAGAGGTCATTGTGTAGGTATCCGTGTCATCTATGCTAGAAGAGCGTTTGCGGAACCCTGTAGGTTTCAAGCCAGAAATTCCTTGAAGACTTTCATATTCCAGCATGCCTGGTACTGAAATACAACAGAAAATAACTGATAAAATCAAAATTCTTGAGGCTTCTTTCAGTTACATTAATTATTGAACAAAACCTACTTTCAGGATATTTTAGAAGTTAAATGCTACAAGAAAAATAAGCCTTGACAAAGGCTTCGGGAGCACAATTTTTAAAAAGCCTTTTGTTTTTTTATGATGTTGCACAGATTCAGAGCATTATCCCGCTCTGGAAGGAAGCATTCTGAGGAAAAAGTCTTTCCAAATCCTGTGGGGATATACCATTCAGTGAAATTTATTTGTAGAAACACACATGCAGGAACASCCATGTATAAATATCAGGAGAAAGGAGTCTGTCCTGCCCTTTGCCTCCCTGTATAGGTTTTATTTATGTACTTTACAAGCTGCATTTAGGTCTGCTTGGGTTGCTGTTGTCTTACCAATCATGTATTGAATGTTGTTCTCCATCACAACAATGAACTGGTGATATATTCGAATGGCCAAGTCACTGAGAATTTGCCTGTACTCSGAGAGATCAAAATGCTTCAAACAGTTCTTATTCTGACGAGGGGTGTTAAGCTTCGTAAATTCCTACAAGTGAGTTGTGAATGTAATTATTAGAAATCAGGTAACATGGTAACATAAATTGTTACTGCAATGTGTTGGAGTTACTCATTCCACCTCTGGCTGAACACAGAACAAGTCAAAGCTACAACTAATTTCAATGGATGCTTCCTGTACTTAATTTTCCAGTTTATGCTGACGTTTGCTCTGCTGTAAGGCAAAGGAAAAACACACAGAGATGTCAATGAACTTTGGAGCAGTTCCTAAATCTCTTAAACAGAAAGCAAATTCTCCCTGTTCTCCTCTCCTCCCCGCCTCCCCACCAAAAAATCCCAAACAAACAAAAAAACACCAAAAAAAAWCCCGAAACCCACCCAAAAAACCCCAAAAAAYAACCATGTAGTTGTTTCAACTACGATGGCAAACAAAAAAGTTTACATTTTGTTGTTGCAAAGGGATAGTATTTTTTGACTTTTCATTTGCAAAGTTCTGACTTCAAAAGTCTACTCCGAATACTAATCTGTGTGAGGAGTTGAATATTCATTAAAATTTAGATGAAAAGTAAATTCTGGATTCAGAGCTTTCCCTACTGCTGYAGGGAAGTGCAGCATTACAGAGTGCTGGTAATGAAGTTTATCAGGTTTGGGGCGGCGMGGCCCCAGTGTGGCCACGAGAGGGAGCGTCTCCAATCCCAGTACAGGTCACCTGAACCTGTAAAACCTCATCCAAAAATACAGTAAGTTTACAGTTGACAACAGTTAAAAGAACTTTGAATCTCACGACTAGATTTAGCTTAAACAAGCAAGTGAAATAAGGGAAAAACCTGAATATTTTATTGTTTTACTCCTTTCTTGAGGTTTTTTTCTATTTTGGTGGCAGTAGCCCTTTGATGTTTGCTGCATTTTCCTGATCCATTAGCTCTATACTGTCTTAATATTTGTATAAGACACATAATATCACTGCAGAGCAATGTGAATACGTAAATATCTGAAAGGAATAGTGGTGAGCTGGCGAATAATCATTAATTAATGCTATTTTAAATTCCAATTAAARTCTATCAAAAGCAATGAAATTACTTTATTAAATCAATCCTACCTCTTCCCCGCTGTACTGCTTCAAACAGTTAAGAAAATAATATGTATTGGAAAGCCAAAAGGACAACATCTCAAAGTCTCCTGAATGTTCCTGAAAACGGTAAGTAAAGCAGTCTTACTATGGCATTGTCTCATGAAATTAATTCAATAATTAAGCTTAAGGCCATTAATTACAGCATTGGTGAACCAGAGCTCTCTGTGGCAGAAGGAGCACAGAGCATCTCTAAGGTGCTAGCTGAACAAATCCTGTTGTGATTTCAGGCTAATACACAGCAAAGATCCCTCTTTTGTTTAGTAAATACTGCTGAAGTATTCTTATTTGGCAGACAGGCTAAACAATAATCCTGAACAACAAGTTTTATAATCCCTGTGGACAYGTAGTGTGTTGGAGGGCTTCCTGCAAAGAAGTGTGAACAACACCTGCATTAACAAATTAAACTGAAACATTTACATATAAACAATTCTAACTGTGTGTATCCCTTATTTTTGTTAGCTAAGTGAACAGAAGCTTCTCCAATGGATAAAATGTGCTACAAATTTGTGAACCAGCTATATGGATTCTCGGTACAACATGTTCAGCTGCACAAACCATAGTCCACTCCTGCTGGGCTACAAAGCACATCAGGTGTTTCATCCCATTATAAATCCACAATAAAGCATTCACAGAGCTGAATTTCTTATGTACACAGGATGGCAATTTTTGTTTATAAATTAATTTTTACACTGGCTGGTATTTTGATTTTGATCATTTGGGTTCTAGTGCTGTGGTACCAGAGGAAATGCAGAACCACACCAGCAGCCAAGCASAGCAAAAACCTCTTCAGATTCCACTACCTGCTTGCTGCCAGACATACCAACCTGCATTTCTGTCCATCTGACTTTTACAGTGATGRAAGCACAGGTGCACTTCACCTAATTAGCTACTCATTACAAATTGTAAAATACTTTAAATGATCTTGTCAACAARATCTTCAGATAAAAATAATTTRTGTTAATGCATGCTGTGGACTCTGKGTTYRGCACAGCAGAGCYTCACCTGGACACTTTACAGGGATGCTACTACAAACCTCAAAAAGAGTGTCACCAATGATCATCATTCCATTATRGGAATATCAGCAAATGGAAGTGTTGGCATTCCCCGGTACCATGCTTGCATCTTGTACAGCTTGTGTTAAAAATAAAAAATACAGTGTAATACAATCAAACATAGCTCCTACCTTAACAACCTGTTTGATACCATCGATGGTTACATTCATGAAAGACTTCAGCATGTCAGCATCATTCAGGTAATCTGCATACCTCACACACATGAATAGGATGTGAGCTGGAAGGCCAGGTATCATATTAACCACAACTCCACGTGGCTTTAAATCTGCATAGAGGAGAGTCATCTAGTTAATGATGTAAAAATTCAATTATTCAATGTGTCATTCTGAAAAGGAAAAGCACCATGAGGCTCATTTCTGCAGTGATCAGTCACTTGATAATTGATYTACTGGTGAACTGCTTGTTTCTGAAACTTCTGTATCAGTATTGCTCACACATGAGTATTAATTACATTTTCCAGAGGGCTAGGACAATATTGTAGCAAATTCTAAGGTGCAGGTGCAGTGTGGGCTATGCCAGGCAGGACAATTTCAAAATGCAAATTACATTTAACAACCCCCACTGGATGCCCCACCAAATTCCAGCATTACTTAAGGCCACACCTTAGTTCACAAAGACATAAATATTCACAAGGCTGAAGGAGGTAAGAAGAAAAGATAGGTGTTGTTAATTTAATAACAGTAACCATGTACCTAGAAAATTCATCAAATTTATTATTAATTGTAAGCTAATGAAAAAAGCTGGCTTGGCAGCAAGACTGATATTGTAAAGTAGCTCAGATGAATGACAAAATCCTTCTACAAGAGAAACATGAAGCACARCTCCTTTCAGTGAAGGGAATGACATGGGAAGCAGAGACAGGAGAGCAACCATCACACATGGATAAAAGCACAGTGACTTAGAGACTTAGCAGATGACCAGGAAGAAAGTAAATTCAAGCTCCTGGTGTGCTCTTGGAGATTTACAGCTTTAGAGGTAGATAAATAATAAGAAAGACAACAGAATCAGCATTAGTCAGAGTCAGAGAAATTATTTTTACATGGATGAAGCACTCCTGTACTTGAAGTATCTGGCAGTGGAAAGAGAGCAATGTAGAGCCTCCAAACCGTATTGATGGCAACAGAGTAGGGAAAAAGGCAACTTTGAATGTAAATGAAATGTTGGCCCTTGTTGTTTTTGTCACAATGTTCTAAATATTGCTGGCAACTTATAAAATTTCAAATGTTAATAAAATACCAAGGATCAGATTTTGAATGATCCTTTCTTCATCCTCTTTCTTGTACTCCATCATTCCAATATACTCTTTGGGCACAGTTGGCACGTGGGCTTCAGCTGTCAAACACAAAAGCACTGTTACTTCAGCTTCATGGTTAAGCTAATGGTCATGTTAGAACAAACTACTGGACAAAAGCAGTTTTCTCTGTAATAAAGAGAGTACAGGCCCTGTTCACACTGATGTTCTTAGCTTATGGCTCCAAGCATTATAAGTCATGTTTTTATTATTCATGAATGGTTTCACTGGATTCAGTGGGATTACTTGCAGGAATAAGAAAAATAAACAGCAATAATACACCTCTACATTACACACCTCTGCAATGTTTTTAGTAGTCTCCTATAGGGAAGAATTACTTTGTCTGTAAGAGCTTTGAAAAGACTAACTGCACATCAGGAATCATCTGYCCCATGAAGGCTCATGGGAGGAGTTCCTTGTCTGATGCAAAACTGACACTTGGCTCAGAGMGGGTTTGTGCAAGGTTGTGGATTAACTCCTGTGTCAGAACCTTATCCCTCTGCCTTCATGTCCATCACATAGCCCAGGGCCCACTTGTGCCTATTCTTTAGCTGGGGAAAAACCCMAAACAAACCAGGAACAGACTTTTATGTAATTTGTGTTGATGAATACCCTGACACATTTTTCTGAGGTTTTAAAATTTCTAACTCCACCCCAAACTCAACCTTTTAAAAAATGTATTATTCAAAGCTGTTAAATAAAATAAATCACATAACAATATCTTACCTTTTTCAATAGTCTTGGTCAGAGTTTTGATCTGATCCTCCAATTTTTTTATTATTCTGTCTTTCATGTCTAGTTTTTCTTCAAGATCCTACAACAATCAAAGCCAGTTCAGAATAAATACAAGTAAAAAATATTTTCTACTGCTCCATAGTATCACTACAATTAAAGTGAACTGTGATGTGCTTTTACTTATATTTGGTAGAAAAAACACCTTCRTATATTTTTTTCTCCCTCAATTAAWTGAAGAAACATCCCATCCAWACCACAAAATCATTATTTCATTATTTTCATMCTGGAATTTAATTTCCTCACCATGTTCTCCACAGCAAGTCGAGTTGTCACTTGCTTTATCTTGCTTTGTACTTCATCCTGGACTTCATCTTGCATCAAACCATTGCTCAGCCCCTCGATTTCTTGGATTGTGTCCTTCAGACTYTCTTTTTCTTTTATGTCTGCTTCATTCTGGGTGTCAGCAGTTCTAAAAATTGATAGGAAGAYTGTTCTTAATCTTTTGTGAAAGCACGGTCATGACCAAAACTGTCCATTACTAATTAACTGTACCCAACATTCTAATCCAAATTTTCAGTAAAATGTAATAATTTGAAGAGTTTAAGTGACCCTGTTATGACAGTTTATACTGACYATATTTCTTAAATTTAAAAAAAGAGAATTAAAAAATTACCGCCTTTGTGTCCTATCCCGTTCCAGTTCATAATGCAGCCGATTTGACATCTCTTCCACGTTTTTCAGTAATAAACAGCAACAAAAACCCAAAACAAAACAGAAAAAGAAAAATGAAAGTTGTTTACTGTTCAGTACTAGTATTCAGTACATCTTTCTTACACTCACAATTTTGTTTCATCAGATGAAACTGAATGACCTGCCAGACAATGTATCACAGAAATATGTGACTACTCCATACCACACAGAAAGTAATATGGGATGAAGAATTTTGATACTACTAACGTCTTGCAGCTGGCAGTAAAACTACTCATAAATTTTAAATCAATTGCCTAGGAAGACACTGCYGTTAGAGAGACTCCAAATCCTCAGCAACGTATGCTTTCCTAAATTGAAAAGAACTGTCAAGCAATCAACCTCAGCTAGAACTTTCCCCTTTGTCTCCAATTCGGAGTTTTTCAGMACTCTCTGAAGTCCACATCATAAAATACACCTTAAGTTCCAAATCACCTTTCCTTTTAATGGCTGTTTCCAAAGGACATATTACATTCCACATATTGTTAGCAGAGGCCTACCAAATGCACTTTCAGACTGCCAAACCATAGAAATGAACAAACTCAAAAAGGAAAAAAAGTACATATTTGCATGTATCTTATTCTTTGAGATATAAACTATACCACATGCTTTTTTTTATTGTGTTTCTTACATTTTACCAGTAAGAAAGTAAGTAATAAGTCAATGAAGTTGTCATGGAATGTTACTTCAGCTTTTAGAAGTTCAGTTCCAAGGAATTCATCATGTTCATCRGAAACAACTGAAACACTGGGGACCACAGTGGTGCTTTACCTTTCAGCTTTTCAGTCTGCTCTTGAAGACGGTTTTCAAGATCTAATTTTTGATTCTCAAGTTCAGAAACTTGCTGTTTGAGATCTGGGATTACCTTTTAGAGAAAAAAATGCGATTTTTGTAGTTCAGCACCTTTCTTCTTTCCATATCCCTGCAATAATTCCTAAGTCACCTCATGACCCTCAACTGCAAAGACTCCAAACCAGAGAGAGACTCTGGAGGGAACTGCTGCCTGCTTGCCTGACTTGTTTAACTTGTCTGGTGGCACTTGTGGCACTTCTGCTGGCCACTCTTAAAAACTAAACAGTGAGCTAATCAAATTGTTGGAATGTCCCAGTACCACCATTGTTCTGTTCTAGTTTAAAAGAAATTATACTATGGCTTTAATTTCCCCAGTTATTGAACTGAAATTGTGGAAAAAAAACCCTCAACATTCCATAAACCAATTGAAAAATAGTATTATAAATAACTTTTCCTCATATTTTCTGTTTTTGTTGCTTTGTTTTGAAAACATCTCTTCCATTATTTTTCAGAAAAAATGCTATGGCTTATGCTATCTTCTGGAATAACATCAGTTCCTTGTGTGAAGCAGTTTTGTCCAGTAGCAGCTGTCAGGCTCTCCAGGAGTGCCTGTATCTCATTTGGTATGTTTTGGAATGTGTAGCTGCCCTCTGGTGGGGAAAGCCTCAGAACTTTGAGGAGGTTTCTGAGAAAAGTCTCAGATCAAGTTTATGCAAAGGAAGAGGCAAAAAGTCTCTGTGGGGCTGCCCCAGCAAGCTGGACACTCGGACAGTAAATTTGGCCGTGTCCTCACACACACCCCAGCAGGCTAAGAAGARCCTCATGGATGTGCCATCTCAGACAGCCCCATTTGTTTGGGCCTTGAGATTTCAAACTTCTACATCAGGACCTCACCAGATTTTCTGAAGTTAGTCTGCTGACTTCAAGTCGAATACCATCATTTATGTCATTTTCCTCGCGGAATAATTTCTGTAGATGATTAATATCTTGGCTAAGATGTTCAACTTTAAGGTTCAAACCTTCAATCTCCTTCTCATACACTTCTTTCTGAGATTGGAAATGACTTTCCAATACTCTGTTAAAACAAAAGGGAGAAAGAACATGGCAGATGTAGAATGACCTTGATTAAATGGGTCAAGTTTAATACAAAGTGAGAACAAAGTACTGTGATTAACACTGAGATATTCCATTACATCAACTGTGAATTAAAGGAGCTGAAAGTTATGCATGATATCTCAGAGGAAACACATTTCCCTGACTGACACATACACACATCTCACTGGCTTAGTAAAAGTTTATTGAACTGATTTTAAACTGCTCAACYCATCATATAATGTAGTGTTTGATCATTTCCTTAACAGAAGTTCCATATTTCACTGTGAAATTAATTACCCACTGATCTTTTGATTTATTTTCTAGTTCACAGCCTGGAGTTACGGAAACACTGAAGGACTAAACTAACCTTGTGGCTTTTTTCAAGCCCTCGTAAGCAAACCACAGTTCTCCATCCTCATTTAAGTGCTCCAAATCCTCTGTAGAGAGTCTAGAACACAATGCAGARCCATTAGTGTGCAGGTGAACACAATGCATTTCTTAAAACTTTTTTGAAGAGACCTCAGAACAAAATTACCTGCTTCTTACGTCTTCGAAATCATAACTTTCAAGAAGCTGCTTTGTAACGTCTGACATCTTTTCTGGAAGAAATCCCACAAAGTTTATAAGATTTATTATTTTCTCTGCATGTTTCATTATAAAGACCAAGCCAGCCTCTTCCTAAGTCTACAAGGTTAATTCCTGGAACTCAGTAAATATATCTGATTCACCACAAGAATACAATGAGGGACTCAGCTCTATTTTGGGACATGAGAGACCATTAGGTTGATGTACCACCAATACTGGTGTTTTACTAAACACATCAGACTTTCACTGTAAAGGTACMTCTTTCTGGTCTGAATCTGGGCAGCTCCTAGAGCTGTATAGATGTTTTATCCTCTAGACCATTTATCATCTAGTGCATCTACTGCAAATGCAGGTTTGCTCTATAGCACTGTTATCATTAAACAAAGTTCACAACAGTAGTGCTTCTTGAGTACATTTTTGCAAAGACAACCCAACTCAGCAAGTTGTTTAAGCATATTTGACATTACTGGATCCAGGATGAATGACAGGATGAATATTAGATAGATAATGTATTGTTTATACATTTTCTGGGTCACAAAAAGATACTTACTGAACTCTAAGTGAAGTTTAAATCATTAGTATTTATTTCTAAACATGAAGGAGAAGTGTCTGAAATCAGAGTTTCCTCAAAAGGGTACCCCAGACCTGAGTATTCAGTGATCACTTTGTAAAACTGTATATCTATGTACAGATGGAATGAAACCATCACGGGATGGGGAAGGGAAGTGGAGTTTTGTCACAGCTGACATGGAAGAGATCTCACACTGAAGTCATGAAGTTCCCTGCAYGATCTGCTGTGTAGCTTACCCCTCAATTCTCGCTTCTGCCACTGCGCCTGCTTTTCAACATCCAGCTTTTGTGCCTGAAGCAGCTCAATTTCCTTTTGCAGCTCAGGTATTTTCTGAAGCAGACAGAAATCATATACTGAGACAAGGAGTGAATGACAAGGGCTTGAGTATCAGTTACATCATAATTCTAATTAAAAGCAAGCTAATGTGGTAAAACGTTTAAAGTATGTTGCATTTGAAGCATCTGGTTCTCAGGCATCAGAGCAGGACAGTAATGTGATGTACTGAAAAACATATGTTTGTGGCATGGAATTGAGTCAGAAAAAAATGTGACTCAGAAAAAAATGTGACTTTACCCAAAACCACTATTTTAAGGTTCAGTTTATAAGCTACATTTATGAAAAATCCCCTAAGAAACTAATACTTTCTCAAAAAAATAAGGAAAAAAAGCTATATATTTAAATTTGTAAATATTCAAGCACAATTACTATTGAAAACATGCACTAATTTCTGTGAGAAGYAACTTGCTTTGTCTACTACATGAAAACAGTGCAATACAGTGATGTATCAAATACAGCTGAACTACAACTTCTTCTAAAAATGCACTCAAGATAAAAAAATAGTGAAGATAATCTATAAACAAAACACGCACGCTTTCCATTTGCTGTATCTAACAAAGATTCCAAAATTAAATGTGTCATGCTTCACCTGTGCTTGTTTTGTAAGCTGCCCTACTTCCATTTTCAAGCCATCCTGAGTGATCATTTCTTGCTGAATTTTTTGCTGTAGCTGAGTTTTTTCTTCCTTCAGAATCTTAATTTCTCTCTTAAGCAATTCAATCTCCTTTTCATAATCCTGCTTCTGGTTTTGGAAATTTCTCTCAAGCATCCTAAAGACGACAATGAAAAGGTAATTTTATTCCTCTACGTTCAGAAGGGACAGAGTGGGCTATGTTTTAGTTTTAATTTGAAGGGCATGCTTCCTTGAAGAAAACTTAYATGAGACATAATTACTTGATATTGCTGTACTACATCCTCAGGAGCAATCTACATGATGAGTGATAATGGGAGGAGAATCTACACTTCCTTACATGTAATAGAATGATATGGGATAGAATTCAAGGCAAAACTGAGTTTTTTCCACCTAAAGGCTGATTCCCTAACTCTGAGTTAGCCTACCTGAGCAGCTTTCCACTCCATTAATGGCCACAGTCAGCASTGCAGAAGGACACAGCAACAGGACACCCTGTGTCTTTCTCAGTAAAACACTGCAGGGAGCTTTCCATTTTCCACCAGTCCCTGCTGGATTGGACTGGCTTCCAGCATWATATAGGTAATGAGAAAAGCAGAAAAACTAGCAGAAGGAGTCCTCTTAATATAGGCTGAAGTTACTGACAGCTGAAATCAGAGCGAGCTGGAGCACCACGGAGCTTCCAGCCCTTGACTGCTCTCCTCACGCTTCAGAGAACAGCATTTCTCTGGTACTGAAGGCTCCCTGTCTTGTACTGGAAGAGTTATTGGGAAATAAACACCTGATCCAAGAAAYGCATGCTGCAATGCAACAGCCATTTGTTGATGAATAACAGGACTTCTACCGCAAATTAAAGACCTAAGCAGGAAAAAACAAGTTCCTTCTCTTATATTTTTAACCAAATGCCCATCACAAACACTGCCTTTCCCTCATGCTGAATCTTTCAATTCTGTCTTTATATATTCACTTCTCAGTAGTCCTGGCTGATATGGYCAGCTGCTTTTTCAATTCTGACCAAATTTTGAGGATATTTCCAAAGGAGCACTACAATCAGAGGTGCCTTTCAATTCTCAGAAAGACACATGAAAAGAAAGGAAACTGCAAAAGCAAGAAGAGTCTCAGGACAATTTCCCACATATGACTGACCCACAAACAAGCATGTGCTTTTACTAAACTCTACATGAAGTACTTCAGCACCAKCATGAGTATCCAAGAACATGGACAGATTCATAAGTGATGTCAGCACAGTACATTTGTAGAAGGAGAAAGGAAAGCAGGGAAAGAGAAAAAATGAATGCTGTTTCAAACAATAAAATTCAGATTACATACATTCTCTGGTTTTCTTCTTTTTGTACATCATTGAAGAGTTGCTTCGTGAGGTCATCCATTTTCTCTGTCAAAAAAAAATTTCAGTATTTCAAAAACCTTCACGCAATTGTGTACATTTATTAAAAAAGCATGACCACAATGAGAAGTTTTGTTTTAATAAGTAATCCTTAACATATTCTSAGGCTAAAATTACTCTCTCAAATGCCAGAAATTATCACAGAGCATTTTGTAAGTAATGCTATAGAAACAAAGATTCTGAAACAYCAAATTGTTTTTCATCTAAAATATAGCTGATCCCATGTGCTGCCTGTGTCCTTTGAAATTAGATTCCTAAAAGTAATGTAGTAAAGGAACCAAGGATGAAGCTACACTWTGAAGGAATACATGAGTGTGAAAAAGGAAACATAACAGGAGGAGAGCTTCTTCTATTGAAAGAACAAATTCAATTTAACTGTTAAATAAAAAGCACTTGCACACTTGCATGCCACATTCTGCTTAGGATCAACTTTGAATTTACAACAAATTCAGCATTTATTTGCTTTAATTAGAACCAAAGTAATTTGCTGAAAATTTGACTTTTCCCCACTACAACTCCTTTGAAACTCCCTTTAGTTATTGTACCTTTCATTTCCTCAGCTTTTTCTTGGAGCTTTMTTTCTAAGGTCTCTTTCTGTTCTTGTAATTCTTTATTCTGATTCTCAAGTTTGCAGATTTTCTGCACACRCAAAAAGTAAGCATAATATCCAAATTACAAAGGAGGAAGAAACAGGTCACAGAAAATCTTACATTTTAACAAGCATACATGGACTCCCTTCCTTCCCTGCTGCCCCACCCCCCAAAAAAGAGTATAGTTATTTAGAAATTCTCCAATCATACATTTGATAAATCCAGTAACTGAAAAAATTATTTTAAAAAATAAATAAAAGCACACAGATAGCAATTATAATTCACCTGTTCRCTGTCCTCTTTATATTTTTTCCCTTTCTCTTCATATGTTCTTTTATGGAGAGTTAATTTTTCGAGTTCTGATTCAAGTTTCTGAATTGTATCCACGTCATTCATATGAGCTGAAGCCAGAGTGGTCAATCGTTCCAACAAACCGTGATTTTCTCTACTCTGYAAGGAGCAGAACAGGTTGAAAGAAAACAGGAAAATGCACTGAAACTGTTCCATAGRATTTTAAAGGGAGCACCTGACCTCCTGCTCACCATCCCATATGAGTCATGGTTATTTCAACCCAGGACTGTTTCCATCAATTAGATTAAAACTACCATTTTGAAGATGATTTGACTGGAATAGCTCTCAAAAATAAGCTGCAAAATAACCATAATGTTGAACTGTGAAAAGCTACAAAACATGTTTCACCAGAGCAGTACCTCACACATCCTTCATCCTAACACAAGCAACCCCATCCAGAGACTGAATGGACTTGAGAAACAGCAAAAAAGTTAATTGCAGACTCTTCTAATTTGCATAATTAACCCMAAAATACAAGGAAACCCAGATGRTTCTACCCTGGGTGTAGAAAGCCTWSTGGTTTATTACAAAGGACCATAACCCTTACATGTTCTCCTGTCTTCTCAATCCCACATCTTTGACTAGAACAGAGATGATAAAAACACTAGTACAAATCAGAAGCTGACTGCTTTCCCTCACCTGTTCTTCTATCTTTTTCTGCAGCTGCTGAACTCTGTAGGAAAGCTGGATATTCAACACGAACCGCCGAATATTCTGGAATCTGCGCCTGGCAAGCCATGCACGGGCATATTTCTGGAGGATCACAGCCTTCTGTTCTTCACGCATCTTTAAAACAAAGTATTAACAAAATATTAACATCTGTTCGTAATTAGCTCAATCCACACCAATTATAACTGCCTGTGAGTCTACATACACCGAGGAGGACAATGCATCTCTTGGAAATACCTAAATACTGAAATATCCAGACTGCAGACACATTTGAGCCACTGAAGTAATCACAGTAAATGGTCAGTA